>NW_004524581.1:2356934-2447388 GCF_000260255.1 Octodon degus | reverse complement strand
AAAATGGACATTCATAGTTATACCCCAATTTTTTTTTAAGTTCCGTTGTTGAATATTATAGGTGTGTAAACTCAGCAAAATATTCTAAAAGAGTATAGAAGCCCATAATAGCATTGGGTCTTCTGTTTAATTGGCAGAGGAAGTATTTTTTAATACATTTGTGCTCTTATTCTTTTTTGTTCAGTTTAGTTCTTCCTCAATTCTTTAATCTTGTCTTATTTTCCAACATTAACTTCACTAACTTTCCTCTGAACTCTCTCCATATTTAAACATATCTATCAACACCAGCTGAAGATAATTTTGAAATATAATCTAGTATTAGTTGACATCGCTGTAACAGTTTCACTGTTTTAAATCAAAGAAGTCAAATAGTCAACGTCGCTGTCAATTTTAATCTAGCCATCAAAAGAAAGATTGTACCAGATTTATCAATATGTTGCCTTTCTGTAGAAATGAAGGTTTAAGTAATCTACATAGTTCTTCTTGACATTGTATCTTTCTTTCAATAAAAAAATTCAGTGATTTTTAATTTGAACAGCTAAATTAGAAATGTGGCTTTGAAAGAAGTCAGGAACCTGGTTGTATCCAGGAGCCCTGTCTGTTCTGGACAGCCCAGGCCGCTGAGTTCAGCCTCAGGCGGACACAGGGACCTGAAACCCTGACCTAAGAACTTACCCATCATTTAAAGTCGACCTATGCTTGTAGGAAATTAATATTAAAATTTAAATTAGAATAATAAGCATAGACAAGCATATGTGTGAATATACACCTTCCCTATTTGACTAAGCACTGAATTTAGAAAAGAACTAAATTCTGAAAAGACCATCAATGTTTGAAAAGAACCTGGGAAATTATCTCTGCATCTAAATGGTCATTTAGACTTTCAGTGGACTCGTGAAGGGCTGCAGGAGACTTTTTGCCTAATCAAAGACACATGTGTTCTTAAGCATTTATAGTCCTGCAGCACAGCTATAAGGGAAAAGATTCCCTTTCCAGAGGAAAACCTTAGACTGAGAAAGTTGAACTTAATGTCCAGGTGAGTTGTTCCCATGTAGGGTCTTGGTGAGTTGTTGTCCTCAGCCCATCAGCGAATGCTGTCTCAGAGCCAGGAATGATGGGAATCTTTATTGGTGAGCAGGATCTTCCTATCCTCCTATGGTATGTTTCAGGACTTCACACTCTTATTTCTAATGGTTTTGAAACTTAGTCCCGTGTTTAGAACTTGTTTGATTGTATGGTATGTTATGTACTTTATGGAAAATTAGTGGATGTGCAGCCCCTTAAAAAGATTTAAGTTGTGTGACCTTTCAATGAATTATGTCTCTGTTGTTTTCACCAAAATTTTCTCTGCATGGCATAATTTCCACCGAAAAGCTTTCTTTTTTATCTTTATTGTGGGCCTCTTTTCAGTGGTGTCCAGTTTGCTCTGACACTATAGCTACAGAAAAATGATTTCTAGATTTCCTGCAACTTCTTACATTTCTCTCTATTCCCATCAAGTCACTTCTAGTGCTATTACATGATGGAATAAGATATTTGCTCTTCTAATGGTCTCCGAGAGTGTCCTGTGGTCTGGCCGGATATGATCCCCTCAGAGCAGTAAGCCTTTCTAGACCACAAAACCTGCATTTTCTAAAGCCTCAGGTGCTATTATACAGGTGCTATTATATGCACATTTAGTTGTGAGCATTGCTTGTCTTTGATCTCAGTGATAAGTAGTAATATTGACTCAAATGTTAGCACATGGACTCTCCACCTTACAAATCATACCATTTTATCTATAGGCAGATTCCACAAGAAAGACCTTCTTTGCTTTGAGTTTTATATCTCCAAAAATTCCATTATAAATCTATGTTCTTCATGAAAAATAAACTTTTCCTTCATAGGACTGTCTGAAAAATAAGTATCATATATATTAAGGGGTATCATGCTTCCATTCAAATTTTTGAATTTTTTCTCCAATAGTTGTGTTCATTTAAGTGCTGTTGTTCCTATCGTATGATGTTAAATTTTTTTCTCCTGAAGACAACTCATTCTGAGTCTACCCTTCAAAAGAAATCTTCCTTAGGTTTGAGAATCACACAGTCCAGCATGCTGAGAGTAGATGGTTTCCCAACAATGATGAGCCAGAGGAATGGGATCTCCTTCCAAAATTCCTGTGCTGTTCTGTGCTCATCAAAATCCTAAATAGCAAAGCAGAGGACATACATCTCTTGCCTCGTCCCAGACTGATATGTGCCTATATCTTAGCTTTCCTTAACAGTGTTTCTAAACACACTGAAACCTGAAAGTAATCAATTCATTGACCTAACATCTTTCAACCTTTTAAAAATGTTTCCAGGCCTGCCACCTTGCTAGAAAATTGTGGAATGTATTTCCCTTGCTCTTAAGGAAAACATTACTTCTAGTAGTTGATTTGAGTGGTCTGACGTTATATCAAATAAGAGAAAACTTCTTTGGGGGACTCAGGAAGACTATGAGCACAGAACTGCGAGAGGCAAACCTTGGAATTAGAAGGCAGTGTTCTTGTAGGGGAAAGTATAAGCACAAGCTCTGTGATGACGTGGAGCCTTGCGGACGCACGAGTGTTCTCTAGCGTTCCAGCACTTACACATCAATTCATGGTGGTCTCAAGCTATGTTTTTGTTCTGGCACATTAAACAGAATGAAGACATATGTCTAAATTTAAGACATCCTTTCAGTGCTCTGTGCACGAGAGCCAGCTGAGAAATTTGAACTATTTCAAAGCACTAGAAAAGGAATTGTAGACACATCCTTTGTTTGGCCATATATTTTTAATTATCCTGCCTTTTAATATTCTTCTCCATTTGAGGATAATCAGACAAAATGGATCCTGCTGGGCATTGTCATGCTTAATAAAAGTAAGACTGAACATCTGCAAATATGGCGACAGTGTGGCGCGGTGATGCACCAGTGACTGAGCTGCATTCTGATGTAATTATAGCACCACATGGAGCTGTGGCAGTGTAACTCCCTGTTTACATTCGTTCTAGCACTTGCAGTCAACTCTTTTTGAGTTAGGTGTGAAGCAATTTCAATTGGGCAGGCACGTAGACTAATGAAGGAATGTGCTAACTGCATGGAGTAGATAGGGACGAGAACAGGCGCACGAAAGGCCCCAGCTATTATGTCTGAGCTCGGGGTCAACTCAGTGAATGACAAGCTCTGTGACTGTGTGAATCCTTAACTCGGGTGAACTGGGATGGTCACTGTATCTTTCTTGTGAGACTTTAGTGAAGCTTACCTGTAATAAAATCTATAAGGCTTCCTCTTCTTCCCCTTTCTCTTTTCTTCTTTTTCATGTCTTTAAATACTATTGCCAGGCTGGTGAGATAGCTCAGCAGGCTAAGCATCTGCTTAGGCAAGCAAGGGACTGGACTTGATCACCAGCACCACATGTCATGTCGGCTCCACCCTCAGGGTGCTGAGCTGGGCACTGAGTCTGGGCGTGGTGGTGCATGCTTATAATCCCAGTGCAGCTGAGGTGGAAAACAGGAGGATTGCTAGGAGACCAAGTTGCACAGTGAGACCCTGTACATATATATATATTTGCCTCTTTCATGTTATGAAAAAGATATTAGGAAAGGATAAAGAAGAGTGTAGAGAAGGCTGGTATGAATGTGGAAGGCAGAAGTTAGAAGAAATCCTGTGGTGCTGTACTTGAACTTAAGGGATCATCAGAAGCTTGGAATTTTGTCAGTAACATATAAAAATGTATGTAGGTACAAGGGCCAGCCAAATAGCTCAGCGGATTAAGGCACCTATAAGCAAGTGCAGAGGCCAGGGGTTCAATCCCTGGGGCCTGCTGTGCTGGCCCCACCCCTGGGGCCTTCTGAAATGGGTGTGGTGGTGCACAACTGTAATCCCAACTCTTGGGACACTGTAGACAGGTGGATCACTATGAGTCCTATCTAGTAGTGAGACCCTGAACACCCTGTAGAGCCTTCGTAAAAATAAAATAACAAACAAATATATACATATATGCAAATTTATGTACAAATGCTTATGTCCATGCACACAAAAATACATTTCCTAGCTCCTTGCCCTGAAGGACTTGAGAGCAATGACATCACAAAAGTGATGCAGCCGACAGGGCCCCGTCTTCATTAGGAAACAATGATCTCTACTAAAAGGACATCAGTGTTCCTACAAGAGATGATCCCTTAAAGAGCAAGATCCCTTCCCCTCCCCCGCAAAGAAGAAAACAATTCAAAGAATGGTGCAAAATTATCAGAAAGAACACAGAACCTAGCTGGAAAGTTATGAAATCAACATAAATGGTGATAATAGATTATGTCACATAGAATGAAATAGGAACTCGATGTATACACGGATGCCAATATATGAGTGCATAAGAAATGAGCACATGAGAATTTCTTTCTCATCATAACAAGCTTACTAATAATGTAAGAAAAGTAACAATACTACAGATACACCATTTTGTAACCATCAGATCAGTAGTTCAGAAAAAAATCAGTAATGTTATGAACAAGGGTTGAGCATGAGGAATGGAATTTCACATGTGCTGTCAGTATCTTCCCTCAGACTACTTATTCCTCACAAAGGGAGAAGAACAGACTCTCCAGACACCATTTAATCAAATGATCGTTATTAACATTGCCTGTAAGGCTAGTTGCCACTCAGATGATGCGGTGAGAACGTCTTAGCACTTGAATCTGACCATAAGGAAACATCACACAAGACTAATTGGAAGGTCACTCCGTACATAATCGGAAGTGCTTCTGGTCCTCCAGTGCTTATGATCATCAGGGAGAAGGGGAGAATTAGGAACTATTCTAGATCAAAAGATGCTGGTAGAACAAGGGGGTACGATGTGTAAATACACCACTGGGTTAAATTCTTGCTGGATATCATGAGAAAATAAGCAAAAGGTCACTGGGGATTTTCAACACAGGGCAAGAGAGAGGGTCCTTGTACTTCTCTTGAAAATGTTTTCCAGGCTGTAGTTCGACCCCCACAACACTCCAGCCAGCCAAACCACCTCTGAGGGCATTCGGAGCCAAAAAAAAAAAAAAAAAAAAACCTTATTCCATTTTTTGGAAAAAAAAAAAAAAAAGTGTTTTCCAAATTTGAAATCTAGTCAAATTAAAATAATTCATTTCAAAATACAGGATAAAGAAACTGCCTGGCACAGTGTTATGGTTTGAGTCTAAAATGTGCCGTCAAAGTCTAGGGGGTCTGGAGCAGGGTTCTCAAAACATAACTGAATTGTGGAATGCTATACAGCGTAATAAAATAGTACAGTGAATATTTAAGTTTCTAAAAAACACATTATAGTAAAAGACACATTTCCTTTAACGCCTCTCAAGATTCTCACCCTTGGGCCGGCCAAATAGCTCAGTGGATTAAAGTGCCTGCGCGCAGGCGCAGTGGCCCCGAGTTCTACCCCTGGGCCTATGGTGCCGTCTCTGACCCCGGGGCGCACTGAGATGGCAATAGAGATTGGACGTGGTGGCGCGCACACCTTTAATCCCAGCTCTTGGGAGGCTGTAAACAGGTGGATCACTATGGGTCTGGTCTAGTATGAGACCCTGGACACCCTGTAGACCCGTCCCTAAAATTTAAAAAAAAAAAAAAATTTTTTAAAGATACCTTTTCTTTGAGCACTTGCCTCATCTTTCTTGCCACTCTGTGAATTCCTTCTGGAGGTTCTCTTTCATGCACATCTTTGGTCTCCCCATCAAAGACCCCCTGATATCCTGAATCAAATGAAATATTTACCTTTCGTGCACAGCACGAGAGCTGGTGAATGCAGTGGACGCGCACCCACTGCGATGCTTTTATGAGTCTGACTTTGCCACTGAATGGCATGCAGAAGCAGAATTCGCTGTGCTTTTGATCTCATGTTGTAGAGACGCTCAGGAAAGACTTCTAAAACTGCTTCAGGAAGTGCAAAAGAGGTGAAGGAATATGTTTTTTGAAGCCTGGAGGAATTCCTAAAAGGGGACTAATGATGCTGTCTCTTTCCTGTAAAAATGTAAGCGTTCCCTGTATATTTTTGATCTCTCAGAAACACAGTAATGTGTCGATGGGTCCATAGCTGAGCAGGCCTCGGGAGGGAGGCTGCTGCTGGAGGCCATGTCCCTGAGTGCGCCGTTGGAGAACCGATCTTCCTGTCTGCATCTTCTGTTCTCTCTGCCTGCTTGCTGCCAAGGGGTGTGTAGCTTTCTCTGACCCCATTTCTGCCAGGCCGTGGAGCCAGTCACACTTGGAAAGAACCTCTGAGTCTGCGAGCAAATAAGTCTCTGTCCCTTTCAGTTGCAGAAATCAGGTATTTTGTCCAACGACAGGAAAACTGACCAATATGCAAAACTGAGCTCATTAAAATGTGTTGGTGTAGGGCAGGGGAGATAGCTCAGCGGTCTAGCACCAGCCTGGCAAGTGCTAGGACCCAGTTTCAATCCCTGGCCACCTGCGGCCTGGCCTTGCCCCCAGGCCCTCTGAGCCAGCCTCTGAGAGCAGGCATGTCTGCAGAGGCTTGTAATCCCAGCTCTGGGGTGGCTGAAAACACGAGGATCACTATGCGCAGTGATCAGCTGCGGAGGAAGACCCTGTACCAAATAAATAAAAGATTAGAAATAACATAAAAAAAATTCTTGTTGTTGATGTTCTTTTACTGGGTACACCAGCAACGACGAACGTTTTAGAGCTTTCGGGGATGCAAACGGACCAAACCGCGGCGTGTGTGCAGTAGGCTCACCACACTGTGCCATGCCATGAAGAAAATCGTCCGTATCTCCATTGACCTTGGGGCAGAATATTAAATATCAAATATTGTACACAGGAGCAACATTAAATAATTAAGCCTGTACAATTTTTAATCCCTGCCCCCTCAAAATTTATCAATGCCAACTTTTTAAGCCACGATTTCTCGAGTTACGGAAACTCCAGCAGACAGTGAAGCAGACACTGGAGAAAATTCTCCCATCTATCCTGATCCTCTTTTAAAATGAGAATGCAAAAAAAGTAAAGAAAAAAAAAAAGTGAAGAAAAATCTAAAAGATTCCCCTGGTTTCTTCCAATGAGAACCATCCTGACAAGTATAAAATCATGTTTCACACATTTTAAAAAATGACTCAACATTTTCTTGAGCTGAGGTCTTTCACCTCTGTCCAACACTTCTCTTCACTCTGTTGCAGCTCATGTGGATTGGCTTCGGGCACCACCGTGTCTGCAGCTCTACTCAGAAAAGAACAGATGTATTTCTATGTACAAGGATCCTTCAATTAGGAAATGAAACCTGAGCAGATGGTAAAAAGGTTTTTTTTTTCTTTATATTCCACTTACAAGAATCATGTCATGCAATAATTTTTAAATGAATGCCTAGGGCCGGACAAATAGCTCAGTGGATTAAAGCCACTGTAAGCAGGTGCAGGGGCCAGGGATTCCATCCCCAAGCCTGCCATGTCAGCCTTGACCCCAGAGGGGTCAACTGAGACTGGGCGTGGTTGTGCACACCTGTGCTCTTGGGAGGCTGTAAACAGGCAGATCATTGAGTTCGATCTAGTAGTGAGACCCTGAACACCCTGTAGACCCTCCCCTAAAATACAGAAGAAAAAAAATGAATTACTAGGAAAGAAATTGAGACCATGTTTGAACTGTTATTTCCTCCTTATTACTAGAAAGTAGATTCATCCCTTTACCTTGGTGCAGTGTAAATATGAAACCATAATTAGGTTCATTCCTGAAATGAGGTGCTAGTGTGGAAAAATAAATAGTGCGGTAGCACACATAGCGCCTTTCACACTCCAGACGGAGATAAAACCTTTCCTCTAGTATGATACAACCATTCATTCATTTATATCTTCAGTAAATATACATATGTGCTTCCACTTCTATTTTTATGTGTTAGAATATAAAAATTTTTGACATCTTAGTATCTCTGAAGTTGACTTCATCATAAAGGTGTAATGTAATAGTTTCATTCATAGTTCATCTTATATTTTAGGGTAATGTGACAAATCAGTAATTACTGTGGTCAGTGCTATCAAATATTATCTCATTTAATCATTGTAACAACCCAAGAGGTAAGCATTGTTAGTGGTGCTGTATTGGAAGATGACAGGTTATTAAAGACAATTTGCTGTACTCCTGTCTCAGTTACTCTTCTCTCACTTCTGGGACAAACATCTGACACCCAAAACAAAGGGAGGCAAGGTATGCTTAGCTCACAGTTACTAGAGGCTTCCGTTCGTACTCAGCTAGCTCCAAGGCAGAGTGGCACATGGCAGAGGGCAGCCCTTCTTGGTGGTAGAAGAAACCAAGAGAGCAAAAAGGAGGAGTAGCACCAACAACAACAGCAACAGAGAACAAGTCTTTCTCCTTGTCTCTCTTATGTGACATTCAGGATATCCGCCCCAGGCTAGATACAGCAGTCACCCCCATAATCCCAGTAGTCTCAGACCCATAATCCCAGCCTTGTATCATGAATTAATCACAGAACTGCACCTCAATGGCTGTATGAGGCTTTGAGGGGACAGATATACATGAACCATAACAACTCTAAAGTAAGTAAAAGCAGAACTGAGCCAGGTCCAGTGTTTATCTGATACCAGAGTCTGATTTTCCCTTAGCTCATCTCAGGCTGTTATTGATCTGTCCATTTTCTCATCCACTAGATGTACATGTGCTGCACCTAGTCGGCACCACCTACTATATGAGACACTGAAACTTCTATTTCACAGAGAGCAGGGGGCTAAATTTAAATACTGGAGACAAAGAAAAAAATATATTATTATAATAACAATATGAAAGTGACATTTTGGCAGCTTGCTCACCAATGTTTGAGGTCCTTCCTCCGGGATGGATCTAATTGCCTAATCTCATTAATAGGAGGCTTTGTCCTTTGACAATTTTCAACCACTCAAACATGGGGGAAAGTAGCATAATTTATTTCCTGGGAGATCTTTAAGTGCCAACAGTTGGTACTCTGTGTCTCTTTTCCTTCTGCTGTGCTATCGATGTCCCTAACTTATTGGCATAGGTCCAACAGGGAGAAAACTTGGAGTACTATCGCAGCCACCCTGCAGCGCTGGCAACAGGAATCTAAAATAAAGTTTTGAGTTTGAAATCCACTGAGATCTTGAGGTCCTTAACTATTATATCCTATTCTAGACCGCTTTGATGAAGTAAAATCTAATTGTGGTTTCATTTTCATTTTTCTGATGACTAATGATATTGGGCACCATTTCATACAGTTGTGTATCGTCCTTTCAAAAATGTTCTCCAGGTGCTTCACTGAAAATAAGTAGCTTAAGTAGGTGTCTTTGCCTTGTGGTTCTAGAGGTAGAAGAAAGAAAACCCTTAAACTTCTCATGGAGTGTTATGCTACTTGTGTCGACACACATGGCTTCTCTTGTGTTGAGGTAGGGTATTTCTGTACCTAACATCTTCAGTCACAAAACAATGCTTTGGCCAAATGCTTTATTTCATCTATTGAGATAATAAAATGCTTTTAAGTACTAAATAGTCTCCTGTGTTCCATCAATGATGGGTATCACTTTTTGATTTGTATGTGTTTGTGACTGCCTATCCCAATATGTCAACTTCATTGAAGTGAGAAAGGCTTTAGCACCACAGAGAAGCATGCCGCTGGGTGCTGTATCGGAGCGGATGATACATGATAGGGTGACTGTGTGTCAGGTTTTTATCCATTCCTCTGTTGCTATTGCTGCTGTCCTCCTGCTGTGCTTCAATCTTTCTGACCCACAGGAAACAGGAGGCTTTGCTTCTCCACACCCTTGTGCCATGCTCTTGCGGCCAGACACCAGCAGGCTCTGGATAGAATCCCCTAAAACTGTGAGCTAAATAAAATCTCTTCTCCTTCAGGTTAATTATATCAAGCACACTGTCCAGAAATGGGAAAGCTAACTGATACATAGAGCTGATGATAAAAATGGAGTTGTTGTTGTGACTATTCATGACTATACATGTAGTATAAGCCTTTGAGTTTATCTGATGGAGGAGCTTGGAAAGGTTTGAAGATAAGGGTTACAGAAACCTGAAAATGCAGAATCAGACCTTGATAGGTAATTCTGGCCAGAGCGCAGAAGACCAAAATACAGATAGGAATGCGGGCGGGAAAGACCAAGCACTGCATGCGTCTGCTGAGTGCAAGTTCCATGAGTGCTTGAATGAGAGGTCCTGTGTGTTACGTTCTGGGACTAATCTTGCCTGCATCTTGCCTATGTCCTGAGACTTCTTAAGAGGCTAAAATGAAGGTTGGTTGACTAATTAACTGGCAGAACAAAAAAATTGGAAAACAAAATTTGATCTAGATGAAATCATGTATAAAGGTGGGGCCACGTGAGAGGTGACGGTCAGAGATTGGGGCCATTAAAAAACAAAATGAGCACTTTGTACAAGGACAAGAAAAAAAATCTTTGAGGGCATTTCAGAAATCAGCAAGATTCATCCTGGTACAGGACCAAAGGTGCAAAATTATCAATCATTCATCTGAGAAGAGATAATAGAACCTTTGCTTGAGACAGTCTCTGAAGGAAATTATTTGAATTGCAATCTAGACACAATAAAATTTAGGGTTTTAAAATCAGAACCTTATGAAAAGAACATCATTATTTTTGAGAATAATATACCATATATAATATGGCATATACTGGAATAATGATGTAATGCTAGAATATGCAATGGAATATAATTTATTGCATATAATATAATATATACTAAATTCAATCTGTGACACACAATATGAATTTACACTGTCATACGAAACCCATGGATCTTTGATATTTTGAACACTGAGATGTTCCATTATCCAAAAGCATGTGAGTTCTGAGACATGACCACATGAGCTTGCTGGGATGCTTCCCAGACGCAAAGCTTGCAAAACAGGGACAGAAGAGTCAGCCAAATGCTCTGTATCTGCTCCTTCAGGTGGTTCTGCAATTTCTTGCTCTTCCTTCTGCTCACAAGAACTTCATGGCATAAACTGCCATACATAAAAGGAAAACCACTATGAAAATGAAAATATAATTTTCATGTGGTCAAACTGTGTATGACTCTTTAGCTAATGGGATTAAGGAAAATGTCAGAAGGATGTGCAGATTCTTTTTCTACTTAAAAATGTGTGTGTTCTTGGAGGTTGTCCTATAGACTCCACAGGAGAACCAGTGGTCTGCTGCTTAGTCTAATCTGTGTAGCGTGCAGTATAAGCTCTACTAGGTATTGGTATAAAGCTCTGATTCTACTTTTCTAGGAAAAACTGCTTCAAAGTGATGGGAAAGAAGTTACCTGCTCAGCAACAGCTCACCCTCCTCCTTGCTGTCCCTCTGGAGCTCCAGACTCTAGGCGCCTCTTCCTTCACCCTGGCTACCCTGAAGCGTTAGGGCCCTTGCTGCTGTGCACATTTTCACAGTCTCTGCAGAAGCACTCTGTTCTTTGTAAATGCCCAAACTTTGGCCACAATGTTTCTAAGGAATGCTGTCATGACTTGTCCCATGCTGCAAGAATTACATTCGTTTGCATTGCTGGAACCTGCAGCTTTGCTGTCTTACATATTGCTAGGTTAGTTTTGCTTAACTTGTTACTATTTGACTAGAACCCAACTGAAAAATAGTTTCCTATTAGGCAAAACCATGCCCACACTGATATTTCGCAGTAACATCATTAACAAACCCTTTTTAACAGAAAGATCTTATTGCTATCCACTGGCATCTACACCCACTATGAAAGTCTTACTGCTTCAGTATAGTATCTGCCACAATGCTGCACTATATTTTTTAGCAACTGGACAACATAATGAAACAGAAAATATGATATCCATACTTTTCCTATTTTTCTACACTTTTCCTAATATTTCAACTTTAATATTTCCAGATATATAGACTTGTAACTTACAACTATTTTCTCAGAAAAACTGATACAGGGCTGGGGAGATAGCTCAGTGTAATAAGTGCATTTCTGGCAAGCACAAGGTCCTGAGTTCAATCCCTGGTACCACAAAAAAAGAAAAAAGGAAGAAAGAAAGAAAGAAAGAAAGAAAGAAAGAAAGAAAGAAAGAAAGAAAGAAAGATTTTATTTCTTTTTATTTATGTTAAAGAGAATAAAAATTGTTAGGTAAAATATTAGAAATGATACAGTATTTCAAAAAAAAACCAAGATGATAGGATTTCAATAATGGTTTTAAGCATTAGCTTCTCCCTTCAATAAACTAACAGAAATTAGTAGTTATAGACCAAAAAAATAAAAGATTCCTACAGGATTATTTATTATTAGCACTGACATTATAAGAAAGGTAAATTTACAAATTATACATGTACTTAATATGACTTACTGGTCCTCATTGATTCAGAGAGCACTTAGGGTAAGATTAATATTATTCTAATTTTACTTATTTTCAACTTATTCATAAATAAGCAAGCTTACTCTGAACATGACAGTTTCATAGAGAAAGCAATTTACTATACTAGAGTAATTATTTTGCTGACAATAACAAAAAGAAAAACCTTACTGTAAGCATGCCACTTGTGGATTACTATTTATTTTAGGACATACATATTTTAAAAATTATTTTTCCGCTTAAGGGAAAGCCCCCCAGTGGTCAGCATCTTTTCCCTTCTTCTTTCTCCTCTGCTCTTCCTGTCTTGCCCCATTCCCAGGTACAAGGCTCATTTCATCCGAATCTTTGCATTTGGGCCCAAGGCTCATAAACAGAGGATGCTCTATTGCCCAAGCATGGGAGGAGAATTAGTTTTCTAAGGTCTGCAGCTAACCAACTCTTAAGTGAGATTTTATTCAGTAGAAGCCATAGTTGGTGAAATGACCATCAGGATCAATTGAGTAAGCACAGTATCAAAAACTAAAGGTATGTTCCTACTTTCTCTTCAACTTCCCAAATTGCAAACAAGAAAATTCAATTTAGGTTGTAAATACTGAGCCAGAAAGCATTTCCATTTGACCTAAAACTGCATTAGAAGATGAAGCCCAAATAACATTTCTTTTTCATGTAACATGACTCACATTTCACATTTTTAACCTGAGAAAGCCCTGGAAAGAAAGCTCACACCATGAAGTCACTCACACAGTAAATGGTCGTTCACAGTAAATTGTCCATCAACTTCAAAGCAGGTTGGGGAAAAGGTACAAGCAAAGAGGATATTGTGCTTTTTCCAATCATACAATGGTAAATCAGAAAGGACATGCTGCGGGGTTCTCATGGGACTTATTAACTAAAGAGTGTTTATCTTCCCTTCCTGCCTCACCTACTCTGAGCAAGTAATGAGCTCAGAGGAAGTAAAGCAAATACTGAGCCCTTTCCAGTCCTTCCAACTGCTCTGCCACCCACCAGTTCTTTGAACGTTGTTTTCTTAATTCCGTGTTTGTTTGACCTAAGGGCTCCAAGTGGACTGAGCCAGAGCTTCCAGGAGATGGCTTAGGATGCTCAAAGTAGATTTGGTTCTTGTAGGAAAGATTTGCAAAGATATACATCAACCTATTGATTACAGCAGTTAAGTATCCAGTACTTGGGTTAGAATGGTACTGCACTTCCCATCCTTCACTCTTGGCTCCTCAAACAGGTAGATGTTTGGGTAAAAATATTTACCACTAATGCCTTTGAGGCCCTAAGTAACTTTCCTCTCCTCGGACCATCTCTACCCTCTCTTCTGCTGCAGCACAAGGAAGCAGTGCAGCCATTCTACTCCTAAAGAGAGTAGAGAGGCCCAGGAGACAGCTGTATGCCCAACCAGCAAAGCCTTCTTGAAGGGTGGATTGAATCCACTTCCTTTTATTAAAAAAATCAAACCTTAATTTTCAGTTACAGAAATGTTTTCAATTTCTGATTAAGAATAGCACCAAAACTCAGTGACTATTGTGAAAATGCGTAAGATTTATATCTAGTGTAGTGAACCTTGGTGCTTAACAGGAGACCTTCATGACTTTGAAAACATGGGAATACAGACTAGGGAAAGAAAGAAAAAAAAGGCTGGGGACTGAGCAATAAGAAATTACAATGGATTAATATGCTGAGCTGTAAAAAGCTCAAGTCAACAACTTCTGACATTGCCAGTCCTGCAGATAACCCACTACTGTTATGGACTATTGGACTATATTGGATTATTTTGCTGAATTCACGCACTTGCAATATTTAAATGGCAATGGAATACCCATCTCTGACAAAACTAAACAAAAGAGGGGGTACAAATGAAGGACCATTTTGTATCTGTATGTACAAAGTAGTTAGGATAGATATACAGCTACTTTCTCTTAACTCAGTGAGAAGAAAGATTTGTACTAAGAGGGTTTGGACAGGATATCGTGTCTGCATCTTGTACTATGAATAACAACTATGAAGACAACAATATGCAATGTATTAATTATTGAAACTGTCCCACTAATCAGTTTTAAAACTGTCTCATTGCTATTTGTTTATCAAAAAATTTAAAAAAAACATTAAAAAAATGACAATGAGGAAAAGTTGTCACTTCTACCAAGAAAAGGCAGAATGTGAGTGGGCACTGGAGGAAGTCACCGAGCATCCTCCAAGCCCCCTGCTTTTCCTTAGGCTTTCAGACTTAGTTGTGCTTTAAATAGCAATGGTGGAATACAGCCATGCCAGCACCACCACCAGGCTGTGGTGAATTTATTCTTAGCATAAGATGATTATTTCCTCAAGACTAAAAGTTGATTTTAATTGACAGCTTCTAAGCTGAGAAATAGTCTAACTTTGAAAAACCTCCTACATTGTACACACTTGTTAAGGTGCACAGAAAACACTGCCAGAGTCTGAAGCTCATTATTTTCTTCACATAGTAATCAGGGAAATAAAATGCTTTTAAGTTAAAGCCATTGTCAGTTTTGTGGCATATTTGGAAATCACGCCTATTTGAAAGATTTAAAAATGACATTGCAAAAAAAAAAAAAATGACATTGCAAAAATAGAAATAATGTAGTAGTCTTCCTAGAGCAATAAAGTCTGAGGATTTTAAAAATGTTTAATTTTCTTATAAAAAATTAAACAATGAATGATGAAAGTCTAACTTTTTTATGTATAGGCCTTCCCAACTATACTCTTACTCCAGATAAGAGGAACATAATCTGGAACGGGGAGATAGCTCAGTAGAATAAGTACTTGCCTGGCAAGCACAGGGTCCTGAGTTCCATCCCCAGTTCTGGCAAAAAAATAAAGAAGCACAGAAACTATTCAGAAAAACTTAAGCATTAATACACTTCAAAGTGACTAAAAGAAACATATTTATAGTGGTTTTTAAGGCCAGAGCAATAGCTCCATGGCTTAAGTGCCTGCCCGGCAAGGGCAAGGTCCTGAGTTCAATCCCTGGTACCAAAAAATACACAAAATACACTGGCTTTTTTTTTTCTAATATGTAAGTGATGGAGTTTTTTATACTTTTATTTTCTGTATTTTCTACATTAAGGTTATAGTATTTTTAATGTTTAAAGTCACCACTAACTTTTGAAATAGAAAAAATATCCTTCCTGCCTTACTTGGAGGTAAAAGAGGCAAAGATGGAATCTATACTAATAATTCTAACATTATAGCTTCTACAAATTACATTCATATAATTACACGCTATAATGATGAAAGTGGCAGTTCCCTACATTGATAATAATAATAATAATAATAATAATAATAATAATAATAAAAGTAGGGCTCAGATATTCAAGATACTTGCACAAGGTCGCACCCTAATCACACCAAGGTCCCCAGCATGCATACGTAGCTCAACCTGAGCTTGTGCGCAAGTTACTGCATTGGTACAAGTGCTCACTGTGTCGTCTCACCCTGCATTACTATTGAAAAAGCCACCATTTTCTTGGAGCATCCCTGAAAGAACCAGTCCATTTATAGAGAGAATGAATAATCAAACGGTCCAGAATGTCACTAACCTGTACTGGAAGTGTTTTGTAAATATTAATTCATTTTATCTGCACATTAACACTACAGAACAAAAGCCACTGTTACTTCCATCTAGGAAACTGAATTACATAACGTGGCCTGAGACCATCCTTGGGGAATCCTAGGGCACGGGCAAACTGGCGTCCGAGTCTGTGTCTCACCGCTGCACAAGGTGGGCTGCCAACTTGTCTCTATCCGTGATGGCACCAGGAGAGGCCTGGTCTTACTTAGCACTACATAATCCACAAACCAAACTGTAGAAAAGATTCTACAAGGAGTAAAGGGGGCACCAACTTTTTCCAAGAGGTTGTTCCCAGATTATTGGACCTTGATTGGACAAATTAATCTCACATGGAGCTTCAGTCCATGTTTGGCTGCCTTCATGGAGGAGAGAAGTGAAACCGCTGGAAATGCAGGCGGCAGCAGTGAGAGTGAAGTGTTCAGCAGACCCTTTGGCCAAGGATAATTTCTTGGGCTTTGACTATTGTTTGCTGGTTAAAATGTGGCTTACAACATTTCAAGGAGCAAAGACAAACTGAGCTACTTGTGCTGTGGTGGAACTTTCCATTTCAAGGCAGTTGATTCCAGCAGGAGCAAGGCTGCCTGGAAGGAAGGCGCTTGTTATGGGGTTACTATAAAAGAGTAAAACAAAAACATAATCTGGAACAGGACGCTTTCCTAGTACACATGAGCCACATCTGGGCTGCTGCAGTGTGGGCCATGGATGAGAAACAGAAGATACTACTCTAAGAAGGAGGAGGAGAAGGAGGAGGAGGACGAGGAGGACGAGGAGGAGGGGGAGGAAGAGGAGGAGGAGGAGGAGGACGAGGAGGAGGACGAGGACGAGGAGGAGGAGGAGGAGGCAGACAGAAACAGATAAAGTTCTAGTGAGATACTTTATAAAGTTCCAGTGAGATACTTAGTGCAAGATGTATCATTGTAGCTATGTGTAAGTGTGCATTAGAGTGCCAACACTTACATCCGTGTCATGGTGCAGCCGCTACTGCAGTCCATCAGCAGAACTTTTCACTGACCCAAACTGAAATACAATTGTTTTAAAGAGTAAATACCAAAAAAAAAAAAAAGGAAAAGGAAAAGAATGAAAAATAAAAAGTAAATCTCAGCTGTCACCCCTCCACTCCTGATGTCAATATTTTATCATCTATCCCTAAACTTTACCTCGCTGGTTATCTTACATAAACGAAATTATACACATTTACCTTTTGTGACTGGTTTATGTCATTCAGCGTGTCTTCAAATTCATCTATAGCATAGAAACTGTCATAAATTCCCTCCTTTTAAGGCTGAATATTTCACAACAGGCATGTACTAAATTTTTGCCCCACTTTTAGTTAGTGAACACCTAAATGGCATCCATATTCGGCCTGCTCTGAAGAACGGTGACACGAGAGCAGGCCGAGGAATACGTGTTGTGCTTTTCCTTTTTAGGGATGCGTACATCCTGAGGCAGAGCAGCTGGCATGGATGGCAATTGTCTTTTCTAGAAGCTGTCGTACTGCTTGCCATGGTAGATGCACCATTTTATAAGAAATACATTTTAGAACAAATTAACGAGATCACTTTCTCTACCCTTTCTCCACTGCTTCAGAAAGACAAAGTGCCCAGGAAGGGCTGGCAGGGCTTAACCAAGAGGGTCCCAGCTGCAC
Source organism: Octodon degus (assembly GCF_000260255.1). Classification (NCBI taxonomy): domain Eukaryota; kingdom Metazoa; phylum Chordata; class Mammalia; order Rodentia; family Octodontidae; genus Octodon; species Octodon degus. Next base: position 2,429,805 of record NW_004524581.1, on the reverse strand, counting down.
CTTCTCCTAAGCCCAGCCCCCTCTACAGTCTGTTTCCCTTTACTGCAGTGAGCCACAGCAGTATAAATTCTGCACAATTTGCAGAATCACGGGACCTGGACAACCGTCTAAATCCCAATCTCAAAATGTCATGGTAGAATCACCCACAGTTGATCCTTGAGCTACATTAATCAGGAAACAAGACCCGCTTTAGAGACCTGTCCAAGCTACTACACTGCAAAGGCATTGATTGGTATTGTGGCATCCCTCGTGTGTTTTACTCTTTCATGACAGAAGTGAAACCACTACACAAAAGGCATGATGTACATTTCTTTTATGGCATCCGAATGACATTTGACAGCTGATTGTCTAGGTGAAAACATGTCCTACCCACAGCTCCTAGCATGTGCTTTGTGTGCCATAAACGTGGACCATGTGCTTAGAGCTTTGCCACCTCAATGAGGTGTGTCATGTCCACCTAAGTCAATTCACTTTTCACTTGTGATGTCTTAGAAGAAATGTTTAAATCACAAAGATAGAAGGAACAACAAAGATTCTTTGCTTTAAATAAAATAAATGTCACTACAAGAAAAACAAGTTAATCGTGGAAAACTTAAGGTGCTGCTACATACCACTAGAAATTCTGAACTAACTCATTTAATATAAATGTGAATGTATTCATCTGCTCAGAAATGATTCCTTGAAAAGTGAATAGGGCTGGTGAGATAGCTCCGTGGCCTAAAGCGCCTGCTTTGGCAAGCTTAGGGAAGTACAGGGACCACAGTTCGATCCCAGGCACCACATGCCATGCCAGCCCATCCCCAGGGCAGGCTGAGCTGGCCACAGAGTCTTGGTGTGGTGGCGCTCACCTGTAATCCCAGTGCTGAGGAGCCTGAAAGCAGGAGGATCATCACCACAAGTTTGAGCTGCGTAGTGAGACCCTGCAACAACCAAATACATTTTTTAAAAAAAAAGAAGAAAGAAAGAGAAGTGAATGAAAGTAGACTCATGTGACTAGTTCAGCACAAAAGTGCTTAGCCAAAGTGCAAAAGAAACTAATTAATCAATTAAGGTTGCATAAATATAAAGTATTTGGTGCTAAAATGCTAGCAGTGATAAGTGTCTTGTGATGTGGTTGTGAATAATCTCACTTGTCTGATGCTAAAATGGAAACAGGTGGTTTCTATGAATAATAAAAATGTGTCTCTCCATATACAGGCATATGTGTATGTACAGGCACAATGGCTTTGTCAGTAGAGACAATGTGTAAAGGAAAAGACAACCCAAAGGGGGGACATCCTAACATCCAGATTCATCCAGTTGATGCTAAAGAACCAGAGAGCAATCAGGGTGTGCCTGGGGTGGGCGGGGACTGCAGTGAGGAATCAAAAGAAAGCAAAGGTGAGGGTTACTGCAGAACAGGTAAACCCACGAGGCAGCAGCAGCAACCTTCCCCGCGCCAGCATCCTCTGCAAAGTCCCCCTCTGCATTTAACCAAGGAAATAGCTAAGGGAAGATCCTGCAGCTATAGCAGCATATGTGATGAAAGGACTACTAGCACTCTTTCTGTCCCTGAAGGTCTTCTGGAGGAGACAAACATGAGGACCAAAACTGTGTTACAAATCTGAGTGATGCAAAAGCCGCACACATCAACTATGGAACTTTGGGTGGGCACAGCGAAGAGACGCTGAGAGCAAGAGAAGGCAGGCAGCCAAGGAAGGGTTCTGAGGACAATGATTGGAATGGAATACATGAGAACAGTGTCTTCCAAAGAGAAACACTCTTGTCCTGGAGCAAAGAGGGAGGTGTCATCTGCAACCAGGGCCCTCGGTTCTCTGGTTAGAATGGGACCGTGCTCTAAACCTGAATTATACTATTATCTCCCCCAAGGACTTTGCCTTGAAGAGTGGACACTTCAGCAGACCGCTGAGGACGAAGTGGAGTGACAGTCACAGAGTCGTAAGTCTCACACCGGCAAGCTAAAGAGAACGCTGGAGCCAGCTGCTGGCGCTCCTCCGAGGTCCTGCCCGCGCACTGCTGTCTTGCTTCCTCACATCCCCTCCAGCTGGGCTATTTCCTGGGCTGCTGCAGACTTCTCAGTCTCTGTCTCCCTTCACTCATCCCTTACAGCTGCGGTTTGGCACCCCCTGCAAAGGCCACTGCTGGAAGTGCCCTCTGGGCTTGTCTCCTGAGGGCAAAGCCTGCCGATTTGCACTATCAGGTTTACCCAAAGAGACTGAGAGAGGCAGCGTTTTTCAAACGGCCGAAGCAAATTAGTTGGTCTGCACGAATAGCTTGGAGCCTGTGTGGTAACCGTCATAGCTGGGGCGAGGAACACCCAAGAGCACAGCGCAGGCTGCGAGGAGCTTAGAACTTTTCCCGCTGCATCAGAGAAGCTGCTGGCTTAAGACATGGAAACATTTGAAGGATGAATGAAAACTCCTCCTCATACATGGTGTTTGGCTGTGGCCAGAGGGAGCAGTCAAGTTGGAATTACTCAGCAGTTCTTTTCTTCCCGCGCCAAGAAAGTGACTAAGATTCCTTGTGCGTACCCGGCTGCTGTCAGGGGCGCGATCTGCATACCAAGGCCTGCGAAGCAAGCCTGGCTTCTCCGCTGTGCTCCTTCACCCTGAAAACTCAGAATGCTTTCCCAATTTTCACGTCGTTGAAAAGAATCAAAAGAATATTTTGTGGCACCTGGAAGTGATATGAAATTTAAATTGCAATATCCAACGAATAAAATTTTACTGGAGCGCCGCCACACCCACGCCGTGACACGCTGTTACTGACGGGTCGCAGGCTTCAAATACAGAGCTGAGTAAATGCAGCTGAAACCTCAAGGCCTTTCCCAAAGGATATTTACAAAAATATTTACTATGTGGCCAGTTCCAAACAGTTCTGAAGTCACTGTGCCACAGAGGGGGCTACTGTGCGCAAGGGCGGGAAGCAGCGGTGGAGGCGTGTCTTCAGAGTCGAGGACATGGATTTGGTCGCCCTGCCACGCGTGTTTCAGCATCCTTGATTGTAGACCGCGTTGCTCTGGAGTTAATCTCTTCGTGGAGCTCAGCATCCGTGTCTAAAATATCCCTTGGATCTCCTCTGCCCCTGTTACGCATTTGGCATTTACATCTTCCAGATCCCCTCTCTACGCAGGCACATGCGCATGCTCAGACATATACGGGCGGAGAGTCACTCATGGGTAGGTCACTCCCATATCTCAGAAGAGCTCAGCGATGTGCTCGTGCTCACGGGGCATCTGTGGTCGTGGAAAGAAGCGAAAGAGTAGTAAATTACAACTGCTCACACACCGAAGACCCGAAAGAAGATTAACTGTAATAATTGAATGATGATACGTTCAGGAGGCAAGGGTGACAACGTGCCAGCAAAACTGTCTCTGTCCAAAATCCCAGTTACAAACACTGCTTTCAAAGTTTAATGGAGTTCTACAGTATATTCACTTTAAAATAGTCCGACTTGGGGGCCTGCCCCTTAGCTCAGTTCTTTAAGTGGCTGCTTCAACAAAGCAGTCAGGCTCAGTTTCCTGTGGTTCGATCCCCACAACCCAAGCCAGCCAGTCATGCCTTGAAGGCATTCGGCGCAACAAATAAATAAATTAATTAATTAAATGAAATAGTCCGGCTGATATTGGCTGCTTAAAAAGTGAGCAGCCCTTGTAAATCAGTGGTACACTTTCATAGCTCTAAGAAACACTGTCACTCACCTTGAGCCAACATGGAACATGCTCTTGAGATAGATAAGCTTTTCAGGTAACAATATAGAGAAAGAGATTTGTTATACCAATGATTTAGGGAGAACTCAAACCTGCAACATATTAGGAATTAGGGAGGAGAATGGGGAGACATTTTCAGAAATTCGGAGAGCTTCCACATTTACATCTCTTTCTTTTCTTCTTTGGCACTTGATGGAAACTTGATCTAAAATGTTTTTTATTTCCATTTTCCAGGTTGTATTCTGGGGGAGAGGATACCGTAGCACTGAAGGATTTTGCAGAGAGCAACAAGCACCCTGCACTGTTTCTAGCAGTAATAGGTAGCCTACCAGTTCTCTGGACCCATTTACTGGCACTCTCGTGGACATGGAGATTTCCTGCTATTTGTCTTCTTTTCTACTCTGTGGCCACAGGTGCTTTTCTGAGACAGACTCAAAATCCTTCCATCAGTCCATGGCTGCTCTTAGATGCGGTGGGACCACTGCGTCGCTTTCACTGTGACATGCAGACAAGCACACCAAGCCCCTATTTTGTCACTTGAACAATGAACAAATGAAATATGAAAAATGAAATTATTTCTTTTTTTCCTTTTCAAAACTGCTTTTGAAATAAAGTGCTCTTGTGCTGAATCTAGTCTTGTCAGGAGCAAACGGGATAGTTTTAAAAGGAAAATCATAAGAACAAATTTTGTCTGCACTCTTAAATATTTGGATTTTTCAAGTTCAGTAAAGCACTACAGTGCGAAAAACAAGGCCTTATGGAATCAGAGGCAGATTAAAGTCTGAGTGCTGCTCTTCCATTTTAAAGAGAGAAACACTCAGATTTTTGAGACAAGGAGGTACATATGGAACATACAGCTAAGTACCCCTTTGATAGATACATCCTAAGTAAAAATTAATGTTAAGCCTCAACTTGCAAAAGTAATAATTTTCCTTGAGTTTCTCCTTTTATTCAGACAAAGGGATATCAATTCAACACTTTGGTGCTTGGGAAATTTTTTCCCCACCAAATCAAAGCCTTCACAGATACACTTTCTGAGTTGCTTTTGTAAGTTAATATAATTAATTATAAGGTTATAAGACATATTGATGCCTTTTATTTATGGATTTTTCTTTCCAAGTTCTCATCCCTTGCTATTACATTATCTCTCTTGACAGCATCCATATAAAATAGAAGAGTGGTACTGACTATATTTTAAGCTAATACTACCTATGTGTAATTTGTTACAGTTTTTACAGCACATTCACATATTTTATGTCATTCTAGTTCTGACATCAACAGTACCCTATAATGTATGTAAACCAATATAGTGTCATTGTCTTCACTTACATGTGGAAAAACTATAGTTCAGAAAGGTGAGGCCTCATCTGCTTGTGTTTGCACTTAGGAAACAAAGAGCAGGCTTTCCCTGGGCTGCCAGTAACTTCGCACTGCTAATACGCCGAAACCCGAGGTACATGCATGTGTATCTCCTAGAAGGCCACCCACCCAACCCTCACAATATTTATTTGAGTGCTTTATTATTTGGGGAGGTTACATGTTTTTCATGTCATGATTTTGTCAAATACACTGGGAGGTACCTCCCAGAGTAACTACCCTACTTACTAGTTCCATTTTTGCAAAGAACTTTAGAGGAGTTTCTGGATTGGGGAACTTTTCTTTGTATTCTTTGATTTTTGCATTGTCAGAGTCTTTCTCTAATTCTCAAAGGATGTTCTTAGAGACAGGATAAATATTGAATCATCTCTTCATCTGCAATCTTTGTGGTGGTGAATAAATGGCAGTGTGAAGGAGTTTCCTCCCCAGTGACGCACAAGAAAGAGCCAGAAAGCATCCACAAATCAAAGGCAAGCCAGTATCACTACTACAAGAGAAAAATGGTGCAAAAATGGGAAGGGCACAAGAGGCTTTGTATATATGTGCGCTCTGGACCCTCACCTGGTACAAAACTACTCTATCAGTGCTTTTCCAGTTCTCTATAATAAAAATTTTTTATATAAACAAAGATGCTTTCACAACAGAGTATGTAGAATCAATGCTACCTATAGCTACTTGATTTGGCTTAACTTCTAACCATACAGTAGTGTTTATTTGAGAGTAAATTTAATCTTTTAAAGTTTCCAAATCAGTAGTCACTGTGAAATATTTCTAATTTTAATGAAAATGGAACAGAATCATTGATTTTTGCCTTGGAAACCATTCCATTATGTTGAAGCATGGATGCATAATTTTAAACAATTCAGTATTTCTCCTTATTTGACAAACCATCCTGTAATGGATACCCGCTGTGTATCCCCTTGTCTTGTGAGGAAGGTCAAAGCTGACTTGGGCAGGGGAAATAGCTCAGTGGAATAAGTGCTTCCCTGGAAAGCACAAGGGCCTGAGTTCAATCCCTGGTTCCACCAAAAAAAAAAAAACTGTCTTGGCAGAAAACTAGTCAATGTCAGGAAAAGGTTCTAAAGACTGAGTGTTCTCAGTGTAGTTGGGGAATGACAAAATACAATTGTTTATCTCTTCCACTGAGAATGTTCCCTTCCTCCTGTTCTGTGTAGTAGAAGCAAAGTACATCTTCCAAGCTTATTTCAAAGCTCTTCAAGAAATGTTTTCTTCTTACATCTGCTCCTTCACTCAATCCTCTTCCAAGTCTGCATTTTGTGACATCCGTCTCATTTTTTTTGTCTCCATTAGCAATTTTCTCACTCTGGCTTTTATTATCTTTTACTGAGACTACAGAAATTGCATCCCACTTTTTTCCTGCCTTCAGTCTGTCTTTCCACTGGTCACATGGGCAACTATCTAAAGCTTAAGCCTCCAGTGAGCCTCTAGGAATATGTCATTTTTCCATTGAGAATTTTTTGTTGGCTGTCCTTTCAACTAGCAAATAAAGTAATTACTGAACCTTATATTTCATAATTTTCTATAAGTTAGCAAAACCTGTCCCTTCATTGATAATCTGTCCTCCATGCTATGCTTTGATGGCACAGAGGCATATTGTGCCAGATATCAGGAACTGAGCTCTAATGTTTCCTTTTGCTTGTTCTTCGATCAAGCCTTACAGATTTCTCAAAGTAATATGTGAGTATCAGTCTTCTAAGATACTTTCTTTTTTTTCCTGGTGGAACTGGGGGTTGAACTCAGACCCTTGTGCTTTCCAGGGAAGCACTTATTCCACTGAGCCATCTCCCCAGCCCCCAAGATACTTTCTGAATTCCCTCCCAATATATCTTCTTGTGCTCTGTATGTTCCTATGGCTATCACACTTTGACCCAATTCTTTTTGTGGACACAAAAGAAAATTTCTACATTTTCAAGGATCCAAGTGTCTTAGATTTATTTTCCTGAAATTTACATGGTCCTGAGAGAGGACTAAATCTTACTACTTTGGTATTATGGAAAGTGGAAATGGATGATGCCAACTAGAAACAGATGTTATATAGAGTATGAGTTCATATACATAAATTGGTGAGTGTTCAATGAACATCAAATATTTTATGTACATCTTCTCTGTCCTTGTACATGAAAATCCTCAGGCTACTCATTATAGAATACCTGCCAGCCAGTGTTCAGTCACACACGTGGACACCGGCTCATGAATTCCCATCCTGTTACTCCCGTGTCTTAGATCTCAGACTGCTGTGAAGGACCCTCATCTATTCATGATTATAGCAATCTTTTTTCTTCCTTCTTCTGTTGCTTCCTGGTGAGTAGTATGTCATACAGGGCTGGAGAAGTTAGGATTTAATGGCTGTGGATACCGAGCTGGCTTAATACTTTGAGAAACCTCTTTGCCCCTAGACTATGTGCCTTTAAGGAAATTGGACACTAACTCTGGATAGTGCATTAAAATTCATTAAAAGGATTGGCCACAGAATAAGTAAGTCAATGTTCAGAGGCATCTGGTATTTATTTAGAAGATTCTTAGACTCTGATGTGTAATATAAATCCAGGCACAGACAGAATGAAAATTGTAATTTCCTCATATGGCACCAATGTCTAAAAACCAACTTTATAAATGCTGAATTACTCATCCACCTGGAATATGTGTATTTTTTTCAGGAGCACCTATGTTTAGCATCTACTCTCATACAGTTATAAAGTACATTTATAATGAATACATTTTGTCATGGGTATGATTTCCAATGTATATGTTAAACTCTGAAAACCTCAGTTATTTCTAAAATACTAAGTTTTTTTCTTTCATTGTGATAAGTTGTGCATTCCCACAGGAACAGAGTTTTCTTAACTTGACCTTCAGCTTCTCTCATTAAAAATCATAAAAATCAGGCAGAAGAAGGGATGCCCATTATTGAGTGTGCAGCTATATGAATACTGGTTTTAAGGATCAAAATAAGCCTGCAAAGTAGATGTGATTCTTTCTGAGGGCTGAGCAGAAGTCCTGACCAGCCCGATGGTTTGTTAGTCATGCTTTAGCGAGGAACAGAGCTGAGACTCAACTTTGTATCTTTCTCATTACAAAGATGTTTCACATAGGATTTATCTATACATTTAGGACTATAAAGTTTTGTAGATTTCAATTATAAAGTGTATTGCACTTGTAGAGGTTTAAATTTGCTGTCCTTCAAGCACATCAGTCCAGCCTTGGCCTCTCCTGCCACTTGTTCAGAACTATGCCTGACGTCGGCCCAGGAATCCCACACAGGGAATCTTTTTTAGAAAGACCTTCATGCAATAGCTTCCAAGAGTCTTCATCTCATCTGGCAGTTCACTCAAATGCAAGGTTCTGAGAGCTGGGCTCCATTCTCCTTCTGCAATAGCACAGTCTCAGGCAGTTAGTCCAGCTATGGCGCTGTCCAAGAGGAGAGAAGATACATTGGCTAGGTGGGTGTCCTAGGCTCGCCTCATGCTCTTTATAGAAACATGACTTTTCCTTTATGAGTCAAAGCTATCATGAAAAATCGATTTTAAATGCCTACAAAATGTGAAACCTGGATAGAATTGATGTCATGCAACTCAGGCTATAAAAGCAAGGATCGTACACCTGGGTTCACAGCAATAATTTTCATGGTAGAAAGCAAATCAAGTATCTATTGGTGAATGAACAGACAGATAATCCACAGCACACGCATGAAATGGAATGCTATGCAAGCTTGAAAGGAAAGAAATTGGGACATGCGGTACATTTTGGATTGAATTTAAAAATGTGCTCACAAAATAAGCGAGTTGCGATAAGACAATACCGCTTGATTCCACTTACATTAGGTATGTATCAGCTGAATTCTTAGGAGCGAAATGGAACAGTGGTTGCCAGAGCTGAGAAGCTGGGAAAATCTAAAGTTGTTTTTGAAGAGTACAGAGTTCAGTTTTGCAAGATAGAAAATAGCTCTGGTGATTGCTTTTACAACAATGTGAATGTACTTAACAGTGCAGAAACTGTATACTTAAAAATGGTTCAATAATAAACATTGTTTTATACATACTTTACTACAATAGCAATGATACATATATGTAAAATTGAGTTATAGTAAATTTTTGTGTGTGAAGAATGAAGATATTTGGGCACTATCTTACAACAATAGCACCAGCAAAATAATACCAACCACAAATTCCTAAGCCCGAAACTATGCCCTCCCCATCTTCCCTTGATGCCTATTCACAACTTTCTGACTTAAGACAATCAATAAAAAGTGTAGATCTAAACATTCCAGATTGTGAATAAAGTCTCCATAACCCTTGACACCATTTAATAACTTAAAAAGCAGTCACATATGTGGCTTTCTCTAACTAAAACTTTAAGTGAACAAGTAGAATTGTTTCCTTGAAATTAACATTAAGTTAAATCCTTTTAATTAAACAGACACAAACATTTGTACTTTGTTCCATGTGTTTGATTTATCATTAACAAAATATTTCAGAAATCTCAACACATTTCTTCACTATTTTATAACATAAGAATTTGGTCACCTGTTGTATAAACAACAGAGATTTAGAATGGTACATTAGAACATTGAAATAGGGCTGGGGAGCTAGTTTGGCAGTCTAAGCACCTGCCTGGCGAGCATAAGGACCCAGGTTTGATCCCCAGTACCACATGCCATGCCAGCCCCCAGGCTGTGCCAGCCCCTGAAACTGGGCTTGGTGATGCACACCTGTAATCCTAGCACTGAGGAGCCTGAGACAGGAAAATCTCTAAGAGTCCAAGTTGTATAGCAAGACTCTGTACCAAATAAATAAATAAATAAATAAATATTTTTTTAAAAAAAAGAACCTTAGAATATGAACACAACCAGATGTTCAGGCCCAGATACCTAAAATCTCTGGGTCTCACCAATACTAGAACTGAAGAATTAGATCCAAATCAGGCATCTGAATACTTTTTCTGTAAGAACTTTATAATACATATTTTAGACTCTTGAAGTTTTACAAAGAGGCAAAAGATGGCAAGAGAGAAAACCAATTTTTACTTTTACTGATGAAATTTCAAGTGTAGTAAAGATAATTAATTATAATCTTCATGCAATAGAAGTTTGCCAACTAGAATGGAATTAACATTTCCAAGAGAGAGTTTGTTTAATTCATGTTTGAAATTAGTAGTCAGTGTCATCATTTGAGTTACAGAATATTTGCTGGAAACTTTTCCTCTCTCCTGAGCCTGGCAGATCAATCAGCATTGGACCAGTTGAACTCTATAGGTGGTGTTACTTGTCCATACCAATTAGAGGCTCTAGATAATTTTGAAAATCTTTTCCTACAGAAAAGGTCGTGCTTCCAGAATGTTCTTCATGCTTCCAGAATGTTCTCTTGCAGCCTTTTTTGTTAAACTGAACTCTTTTGTTTCATTTCTAAATGTTTATGTTTTGTAGGGAGCTCATGTCTCTTTTATTTAAATTTTATTATTATATTAGCTCATCTAGCCACATGGTTTTCAGTTACTACCACATATGACGGCTTACAGATTTTATCTATATACTTGACTGCTCCACTACAAAGCATATTTACATAACCAATTCTCTCCTTATCTTTTACCTTTTGAGATCTAAGAGACATATGAAATAAATAATTTCTACAATTATCCTGTACCATAACCTTCCTCTTTTCCATAAATGACTACTCTCTTTTATAATTATCATTATCTAAAAAGATTACAAAATTGTTTTAAACATTAGAAATGATACAGAACTTCACCAAACAAATCAATAGAAATTCAACAATGGTTGCTGAATTGCATAACGTCGTCTTCAAATTGGTCATTCAGATTACCAGATATAAGCATATAAAATTAGGGGGGAAGTTATAAGAAATTTAAAAGGACAAAAAAGAATAAAAGAGAGAGAAAAAAATGTTAACATTGACTGTTCTACTCTGTAGGTCACCAGAAATCACTCTCTTTACCTTGGTCACTCAAGTAAAATTATCTAGGAGAAATTGCAGAGCATTCATTGAACTCTTTTCCGTACTGATTAATCTACCCACAAATGTTTCAGTGCTTCTTGTACAAGAAGAAAAGCATCTAATTAAAAATATCTCTTTCTTGTTTTACATGAAAAAGAAAAGCTACATAGCTGAATTGAAAAACTTGAGCTACATAGAAACATTCTGATTATAAAATAATTACAACTATTATCAAGTCATCCACCCAAACCATTATTGGGTACATTCACTTTTCTCCATCTCCACTGATGTCATCTCAGTCCAAGCTACTACTATCTCATCTGGGCTACTGGTCTTACTTACAAATAGGTACTTTTATTTCCACTTTCAACACTGATACGTTCTCTACAAAGCAAGGAAGAATGATCATCTGAAAGAACATTCTGGAAAGTGCTTACAGTGAAGCCTTCTCCTGAGTGAAGTTCAGGAAGAGCTGGTACAGCAAGCAGGATGAGTTCAGGGACTGGAGTGTTCAAAGAAGAAGAAAAAATTCAAACAGCAAGAAGCAGAGTGGGAGTAGTGGGACCCAAGATGGAGCTGGAGATGACCAAAGCTGAGCCATGCAGGACCCTGTAGATTGATTATCGAGCTGAGCAAGGATGAGGCATGTTCCCCTGTTGTGGCAAGGGAAAATGGGCTACTGTGGTCTGAAGTGGAACACGGCTAAGATTAAGAGATCGGCAAGAATCCTATCTGATATTTTAGATGGATGACAGAGCTAAATGAGAGAAAATTACATTCAGATTTTATGAGGTGAGGCAGAGTGGAACCAAGTAATAGTCCAAGACTTTCAGTCTACTCAGCTGAGAGGCTGGAGTAACCCATAGCCTAACATGAGGACATCTCTGGGGAGAGAACATTTTGGCAGCAATCTTAGAAACTTGACTTTAGGTTGGTGGCATTCTTTTATGCATTTCAAGTACACAAGCAAAAAAGCCAAGTAGTTGGTTGGAAGTTGAAACCCAGTACAAAGCAGAAGTAGCATTGAGTGATACAGGTTTGGGAGTCGTTCATGTCCACGTGTGATGGGGCATAGAGCGTGTGAGCAAAATTACCAAGTGAATAAAAAAAGAAAGAAGCTGGAACCTGAGCCCAGAGCCCCTGCAACAGATTTGAACCTGAAGAGCCAACAAAGGAGACTGAGAAAAGCCTGCCTGCAAGGTGGAAGTGAACCTGGAATCTGAAAGCCAAGAAAGGCAGGGCGTCCAGGGGGACAAAGAAATTAATCAACTCAAGAAATCCATATGAGTTGATTATAATTAGAATACCTATGTGAAGTAGATTCTAAGACTCATTCTTCCTAGGACTTGAAATTATCTACACAACTGATCTCCCTGGCGTGTCTCCAATGAGCTGGTCCCTTCTTCAGGAAAGCCTGGCTCCCCTCTACCTCTCTGACTTTCCTCTCCTGGTCCACTCTCCCACATCTCCCATGCCCTTGCTGTGTCCACTCCTTTCTGAAGTTCCAGTGTTCCGAGCCCATCTGATGGCCCCACTACCTAGAATGTTCTTTTTCTTCTCCATTGCTCTCTTCATGACCACTCACTCTAAAATATAAACTTCACCAATGCCAAGGCTGTTTTCTTCTGTGCATTTTAACCCTTCCTATTCCTAGTCACATGTAATTCCTAGCACCACAAAATCACTGGTCTCTTCTTTTGCCCTCTAAGAAGGAAGTTCTAGCCTGTTTGGTTCTCTGCTCTGATCCAGAATAGAATAAGAACCAATAAATCATTCAATAAGTATTTACTAAATAAGCTAATCAATATATATGTCAAAAAAATCTAGCAACAGACTTTTAGTGCCTGAAAGCATACAAGAGTAAATAATTTCAACTTGAGCTGTAGAGTAGAAGAAATCTGAAATATGTGTCCATTTGATGATGCTAGAAAGTATTTCTGAAGTGTTTCCTAGGATAAATGATTCTAAAAATATAAACAGCACTTTGACCTATTGGCACTGTAGGTCATCTGCCTCACTTTCCTCCAGCTTACAAATACGATCTTGCACCTACCTAAGAGTTATGCAGTAGTGCAGCCTCATGGTACTCTTTATAGGTCCAGGTGTCTGTAAAAGTAACAAAGTCATTGTTACACTGTTGTAGCTGACAGTGGACACACTTTGATGGTGTATCAAAAGAAGTAGAAATAAATGAATACTGAAATATTTAATTAAGAGTAGCTGGTGCACAATCCATTACATTCTTCTCACTCACTGTTCTCAAGAATCTTTCCTTTTAAGAGTTCCAGATGAACATCACACTCATCCTTCAAGTCTTAGTCTCTCTCTCTCTCTCTCTCTCTCTCTCTCTCTCTCTCTCTCTCTCCCTTTTTCTCAAATCTCTCTGATGAAATTCAAGGAAAGACTAGAAATAGGCTCTGGGCAGGCTTTGCGTCTGGTAATTTGGTGAGCTCTTTCATCTCCCCTTTGCAGTCTTACACTCATTGTTTGTTGCCCCTAAAGCAGTAAACGCTGTTTGTCTTCATTGCAAAACCAAGGTTAGAGAACTTTGAAGTGTTTTCTGTTGCTTAATGTCACCTACTGTTCCTGTCAGCAAACTGAGATAAACCCGATGGACTGAGGTGTCTGGTCTAATTCCTTTATTGACACGTAGTCCTGTCTTCAAACACCAGTGTAAATGAATAAGTACTAAGATAGCAATGTGTCAGTAATGGGCTGCCAGATAAGTGCCATTGTTTATGGACTGATCTCTGCTTCCTAAGGCCCAAACAGCTCAAAAATCTTACAAATTAGCACCTCACTGAGATCAAAGAATTGTCTTTTCTTTCTGCAATTACCTACTTGGCCAGCAGAACAAGCAAATGAGACTAGTTTAAGCCGGCTCTCTTAAGTCCAAATCTTTCTTTTGAGGAGAACAAATGGTAGAATTATACACTGTTTCAGCAAGGAGTGTTTGAGAATAAAAGGTTTACTTGATTTTGCTATACAAGAGCAAGGCAATTCTTTAGTTTATCATCAATCAACTAGTTCAGCTCCATTATAATTATTACACTGAAAATCAGTGGAAAGAGCCAACTTCATCGTTAGAATGAGCCAGTCTTTTGAAATCTAATTAAACTCAAATAACAGTAACAAACTTTTGAGTCAATAGTGCACATTTCAGAAAAAATAGTGTTTTCTGAAATAGTAAAAATTTAGAGGATAAATTTTCTAATGCTATTTTTGGTATATTATAAGTAGACAATTTAGCATTAGTCTCTCTAAGTTAAAGGAAGTACGAGCATCATTTCACCACTTTACCTTTTTACTGTGTGAAGCTCTTTTTCCCTGAAGCACATTTCAGCTCCACCGACTTCTATCAGAAATGGCATAACTGTATTTAAAAATAATTGAGATGAGAGGATAGACATTATTTACCAAATGTAACGGACTTCACACTACCTGATAATCTTGCGTTTCATATTAATGATACAACCTGACCAAAAGAATTCATTATATCTTAGTAAAATTTTGACTTCCTTACAAGAAACTCAAGCTTCTTTTAGGCAGATGGAAATTTTCCTTAGATTATATTGCTATAATGTCGTGTCCCGGATGTCTTGACTTCTTCAGATCACTGGTGTAAAGAAAGGATGTTGACATGGAACACAACTGTCTGGAATTTAAAGTTGGACATTCTTTTCTCAAAGGTATATTTCAGGTCTCTTATTCATGTCATAGTTTTTAAAGGGGTGTTAATACATTCTGTATACAAAGGAGTTCTTAAAATATGAACAAATTTTAAGAGCAATTTTTTTTGGGGGGGGAAGGGACTACAGGGTGTTTAGGATCTCACTACTAGATCCAATTAGTAGTGATCCACCTGTTTACAGCCTCCCAAGAGCTGGGATTACAGGGGTGCGCCATCACGCCCAGTCTGAAATGCCTTCTCAGCACGCCCTGAGGGCAGGTCCCTCATGGCAGGCCCAGGGATTGAACCACCAGCCTCTGTGTCTGCTTGCAGGTTCTTTAACCTGCTGAGCTATTCACTCTTAATAGCAAATTTTAAGAGCAAATTTTGATACAATTTGCTTATTTTTCTAAATAAGTTCCTTGAAGAAAAACGTTATAGTAGCCTTTGGACCAACCAAGACGAGAGTAAAACCCTTTCCAAGGTTGGCATAATCTCCAATTTTCAAGAACTCTGAAAGCACCAGCCTCCAATAATTACCAACACCAAGAGAACTTTGGTAGAGCTTTGATCATTACAAAAAGACAAGGAGATTTCACCACGACTTTTTGAATTAGGTCCAAGTATGTTAACACATGCCTCCCCAGCTTCTGACATTAAAGTAAAAGAGGAGAAGATAGAAAATTAGACTGAAACAAGTCTGTTAATTCATAGGCTCCATTTTTCTCATATCCAATTAACAGTAATTGACATCATAATTACTGGGAAGTCCATCACAATGAAAGGTATCAATATATGTCCGCTGACAGAACTTCTGTCAGGCAAGGGTCTCGTGCCTACCAATAAAACCTAACGAAGACGTATGTCTAGCAGCCAAGTTTGGCTGTGGGTCTGGGTAATTAAAAAGGGAAGCCTGTGTTAGGAATCATGAGAAGAAGAAAGTTTCGGAGCGCGGAAAAGCAGTTCTTCTGTCCTACTGTCATGCATCTGTCCTTCTCCTGAAGCAGAGTTAGATACTCTACCAGCAATTCCCAAAACCCTAGTTCTGGCCTAGAAATCAGAGGGAAGGAGTTAAGAGCTGTGCATAGCAAGCGCCTGTCTCTCCATTTGACTCTAGTCAGTGAAACGTGAACCAAAGCAGACTCAGACCCTTAATCTTCATCTCCCACCAAGTCAGTATCGATGAGGTTAATAAATCATACAGGAGACTCACACTCTCTTAAGGCAACTATGAAAACACAAGTCTTTGTGCTTTCCTATCAGGTGCCCTTCTCTGTCTTCCCAAGACAAAATACAATGCTATGTACATTCTGGTCCGTGACCATGTTCGTTTCTCGTTTCTGTGTAGCATTATAAGGGAACAGGAGGTAAAACGTCAGTTCCACAACCAGCAGCCTATGACACTATGTGGGCCTGGACTTGCCCAAGAGCTTAACCGTCATAGAGCTCCCGGCTGGAGGACAGAATACACAGGAGTCAGAAAAAGCACCTGCTATGAAAAGCTGGGAGAAGGTACTGGCAACCAAAACTGCTGTTGATTTTTGCCACCCTTTTGAGCAAACATCCTTTGAAGATCCAGAGTGCCTTGGTTTATTTTAGAAAATGTTTTCTTTTGAATCGTTTCCCTCCCATATAATTTCAAATGAAAGCTAGAATTTTAAAATAGTTTTTCCTTTCATAAGGTAAAAGAATACCAAACTCGGTGTGGTTTCATCCCTGATTCAAAAGCATCAACTAATTTTTTTTTCTGCAAGATTTATATTCACTTGCTTGCCCTGAGACTAATAAAGACTTAGTATCTTCTCTAGTATGCAGATTTTACTACAATGTGAAGTAGCATTAAAATTGGCGACGTTCTTTAATTTCAAGAGGTATCTTGAGATTTTTGCTTTTCAAAGTTCAATTTAAAATTTAAAATGTAAAATGAATTTTATCATAAAAATAATAATACATGTGCTTCTTGTAAGTACCTGAGGATCATTCTCAAATAAATACAAGTTGCAACATTTTTAAATCATACAGGTTGTGATGCTGTATGAATGTTCTTCTGTGAACAATATTCAGAACTGTCTGAGGGGATGGGGGAGGGGAGAGGCACGCAGATGCACAGAAACTTGGGTTCTTTTTCTATTTTTCTTGATGAGTGGAAGGTAAACAGCCCTCTCTCCAGTCTCTTCTTTACTATGATTCATTTCTTGGTCTAAGTTATTTCCCAAACCAAGAGTACAAACTCTCTTGAGGCTTTATTGACTTCTCTGGCTGCAGCAGAGAGGGCTTGCTTGTTTTTGAAATCCATATAATTATATTCCTGTGGGCACTTATAAGGAGCCGCAGGCTTCTGCTACCCCATTTCTAGACTGGTTTCTGCATGGGGGTAGTAAGAACTGAAAAGAAAACATTGCTTTACCTGTTTCAGTGTCTCCTAAATCATACCTTAGCCCTTTGAATAACACTCAAATTTCATCATGTTCATAAGTGCCACACTGAATCAAGTCTAACTTAACCCTCCGGCTTGACTGCTACATCTCTCCAGATAATATTCTGGTCAGAGTAATATGTTAGCAGTGTACACATCTTCCGCCATTTGCGTCCTCACAGAATGCTGGGAAATAAAAATGTAGGAAGGTGAGAATACCAGTGCTCTTGATGCAGAGAAGTTGTGACATAAATTCCTACCAGAGTGTTTCCTTAGAGCTGCTAAGTAAATGTTCATGGGTTTATACCACATTCCTCTTTTGAAAAGAGAATTTCCAAGAGTTTTCAGAAATATGGAAGAACCACAAAGCAACCTGTGGAAATGGAGGTGAGGAGAAAGACAGATTGGGGAAAAAGCCCCTGAGCCAGAAGTTGATGCTCCTACTGCTGCTCCCAAGGTTCTCTCAGATTTCTGTCTGTTGGGATCAATTTTGAAGCATTTTTTTTCTAACACCAGACAAATACACCTCACAATCTCAGTGTACATGAGACGAGCAGTATTTTGGCCAAAACTATAATTCCTCAAGACAAAACACAGTTTCAGCTGTTCCTGAGATATGTGAGGGATTTTTCCCATGAATCCTCATGAAGCGAATGTTGATTAGTGGCTGTTCATGCGGATCAAGACTTGTGTTATGTTAGGTGACACTTTGGGACTTAGAAGACCGATGTCACTAGCCACTTGGATGTCACCAATTCTCTGTAATAGAGGATTCAATTTTATAACATGGTTATTGTTAGAAAAAGAGCTGTATTCATTGTCTGCTATATGCAAACTAGGAGATGAAGCCTAATATGTTTTCCAAGAGCAGAGGAAAGTTTCGAGAGCCCAGAAGTTTACACAAGTGGGAGCTGGGGAAGCATTTAAAAATATAAATATAAATTTAGGGACAGAGTGTCATGCATCCTGTGAAGGTGAGGTAAAGCTAAACTTCATAGGCTCCATGGAAAATCTAATATTTTCTCCTGAAGTCATGATGACAAGCATGACATCACTAATACCATTTGACACATGACAAGACCCCAGCAGAGATGAACCTATGTAAATACTGTGGCTCTCAAATATCAGCAATAAAATTATATTAGTTAAATTTTGATTTCAGGAACGCAAGAGATCTTTAACAAATGTACTTCAAGTTTAAAAAAAAAAAAATTTATATAAAGGGGTTGGGGAGATGGCTCAGTGGAATAAGTGCTTCCCCGGCAAGCACAAGGGCCTGAGTTCAATCCACAGTTCCTCAAAAAAAATAAATAAATAAAAAATAAAAAATAAAAAATAAAAAATAAAATATATATATATATATATATATATATATATATATATATTTCAAGTTTCTAAATAAAAAAATATTTTCTGAGATTGGAAATTCAAATTTTACTTGATATCTTATATTTTATCTTCTAACCCTACCAGAGACAAAACATTCAAGTTTTTAAACTTTTCATTTTTTCTTTTGCTATAAACCTCACATATATTTTGTTCTTTCCCTATTATAAAAACTATGTTCTTAAAAAAATTAAGCACAATAATTTAAGTGATAATAAACTTTTTTTTTTTTTTTTTGTATTTTAGGGAAGGGCCTGCAGGGTGTTCAGGGTCTCACTACTAGAAGATAGGTAAGGAAATGATCCTGAGAATCTTCAGAAGATTTTTGAATCTAGAAGTTAAATGGAATGATGCTCACCATGACTAACTACATATACAGACACCTGTGAACTAAGCAACTGCACTGAAGATGGCAATTTGAAATAGTAGGTTCACACTTGGAGTGCCTGTCATTCTGGTCTTCTGAATACGGGCTGCTTGTCATGACACACTAGTTGCTGCTGTGCTGTCTGTTGGGTAGATGATTGTTCAAAAAGAAAGGGGTTGTGAATGAAGGTAGGAGACAGAAAAAGGAATTTTGCAGGACTGTCCTGCTACAAGGTTGTATATGGTTAGATTTCTGGACTTATGTGTAAACATAATTCTTTATGCCTATTTTTAAGGTATTTTTTAATTTTTTAAATGTTTTTTCATCATATTCTGTAGGGACTTGAAGTTCAACATATCAAGTTGATGAAAAAGACTTGTTCCATGTTATGCCTAAGATGTTTGATATTCAAACAGATAGTGAGGTTAAGCTCAACAGTATAGGTTGTATGGTGATAATAATAAGCTTCACTTCTGGAGGGTTAACAACTTAAATTTGCAGACCAAAATTAGAGAAAAAGGAAGGCCACAAGAAAAGCCAACATTTTGGCCCTAGCTTTCCAAGGTCAATTAAGACTCAGGACATATGAGAACTTGTAGTGTAATGTCATGTAACTCAGTAGTGTCCCAAATTTTCTAATCAAGGAGATTATGGGGCCAAAGAGGAAAGTGATAGATGATGCAGATTGTGCCTAAGGAGAGTCTCATGGAGAGAAAACCTTCCCTCAGACTTTCACAAAGAGCACATTGGCCAAGCAATGGCTGTGACTCATCCACATGGTTGACACTGACAAAGGTTCTACCTTTGAGTGTCAACCATGTGGTACAGGATCTCAGGATAAATCCTGAGGGGATTTCACTGACCTTATCAGATCCAAAAGCTACAACTCTTGTTACATAGGCCTTGCTTTATCTTCGCCTTAGCCATCCCGCAGAAAAGTATAAAATCGAAGTATAAGAAGTAAAGCCATGGTGTTATGTTGAGCTGTAGGGGACTCTGGTCAACAATTTCTGACATTGCCAGTCAAGCAGAAGACTCAATATTATTATGGACTACTGGACTCTTTTAGAGTATTTTGCTGAGCTAACACACCTATAATATTCAAATGATGGAACTAAACAAAAAAGGTGATACAGATGAATGTCCATTTTGTGTCTGTGTATTCGAAATGGTTAGGATAGAGATATAGCTACATTCTCTTAAAGAATAGAGGGATTTGTTCTAATAATGTTTGTAAATAGGATATCATGTCTGCATCTTGTACAGCAAATAACCACTAGGAAGAGCGTATGCAATGTGTTAATTATTGAAACTGTCCTACCAACTTTATTTGAAACTTTCTCATTGCTATTTATTTCTCAATGAAATTATGGAAAAAAAAGAAAATTACATATGTGGATTAAATTCTAAAAAACAAAAAACAAATTTTAAGCACAATAATATAAGTGATAATTTTTATTTATTTATTTATTTATTTTTATTTTTTTTTGTATTTTAGGGAAGGGCCTCCAGGGTGTTTAAGGTCTCACTACTAGATTACACTCAGAGTGATCCACCTGTTTACAGCCTCCCAAAAGCTGGAATTACAAGTGAGCACCACCACACCCAGTCTCAATTGACATCTCAGTGTGCCCTGGGGGGTGGGTCCAGCATGGTGGGCCTAGGGTTTGAACCCATGGCCCCTGTGCCTACTTGCAGGTCCTTTAATCCACTGAGCTACTTTGCTGGCCCTTAAGTCATAATAATCTTGAGATTAATATTTACTATTTAAGTACCTGAAATTATATAGAATATTCCAATTCTTAAAATATTTCTTTTAATTGTTCAAACAATAATTACTATAGAAAAATGTAAATGGCTTGAGAGATAGCTCAGCAGCATAAGCACCTGCCTGGCAAATGCAGGGTCCTGAGTTTTATCCCAAGTACTGAAAAGAAAAAAAAAAAGATACAAAATTTTAAACATAAAATTTAAAAAGATAAAGATACTAATAAAGGGCCAGCAAGATCACTCAGGGGACTAAGCACCTACTTAGGCAATGCAGGAACTGGGGTTCGATTCCCTGGAACCACAGACCACATTGGACCAACCTTGGATACACTGAGCTGGCCACTGAGACTAGGCATGGTGGTACACACCTCTAATTTCAGGAACGTGAAGGCTGAAAATAGGAGGAACATTACAAGTCCAAGCTGTGTACTGAGACCCTGTACCAAGTACATTAAAAAATATACTTTCATGTATAACTGTCTATTCTCATTTAGTTAATGTGTTTTGACCTTTTAAATAAAAATCTATTTGCACTACAAATTCTTGCAAACACGAAGTAACTTCAAAAATAGCTTTATTTTTCTCATGCTGAGTCTTGTGTGTAATGATAAAGATTTGGCAATCAATTATCAAGTGTACATTGCAGAATTGAAGTAGAAACCCACAGGCAGATGCTTCCCATGCGAATTCTCACTTCTCATGAGAGTGCACCTAATGGTCAGCTTTAGATGGTGGGCCCTCTTGTAATCAGACCTCAGGACAAGCATGTCACATGGCTAGTGCGACACAGGTATGGCTGATGGAGAGCTGCCCCACGAGATAAATGACTCAGCCTCATCCTTGTGAATCACTTTCTCATAGAAAATAGTGCTGAGAAAAGAAGCCAGTCTGTGAGAGACAGCTTGAATTCTCACTGCAGGTAGAACACAAAATGAATCACTGATTCTTTTAGTGAAGATAGTGTCGAATTTTTGATTTTGTTGTTTCTTTTGCCATTGGCTTCTAACGCTGTGATGCTCTGACCTGATAATACATATGAGGTAATTTCCATTCATTCACATTTACTTAACTGTGCTCTACGGGCTGGTATGTGCCTGCTCTGAAGAAACTTCCATGTCCTGCGGAATGTATATTCTATTGTTAGGTGGAATCTTTTGTAGACACCTATTAAATATATTGTTTGAAGATTTGTTTGAGCTCTGGTATTTGTTCATTTATTTTACTTTTTTCTACTTAATCTATTTGTGACAGTGGGGAACTGATTTCCCTCAGGATATTTGTGTTTTTTATCTAATATTGTATGGCCAATAGTGTTTGTTTTATAAAGTTGGGTGAAGCAGTTTGTTTTATAAAGTTTGGTGTATATATACTTATAACTGTTATGTCATCCTGTTGAATTATTCCTTAATTAATATGTAGTAAAATTTGCCTCAGTTTCAGTATTTGTCTAAAAATAAGATAGCTACTCATATGTATTTTCAAATTCCCATTTATTTATTTATTTATTTAGTTCCAAATGCCTTCAGGGCAGGTTTGGCTGGTTTGAGTTCTGGGGATCGAACCATAGCAACCTGACACTTAAAGAGCTGAGCTAAGGGGCAGGCTCCCCCTCCTCATTCATCATTCATTTAAATGTTTATTTGCTGTTGTTGTTTTATTTTGGTGGTACCAGGGATCGAACTCAGGACCTTGCACTTACCAGACAAGCACTTATTCCACTGAGCTATCTCTCCAGCCCCTCAATGAAATATAGTTTTCTATCTTTTGAATTTTAGTGTATGGACTCTCTCTCTCTCTCTCTCTCTCTCTCTCTCTCTCTCTCTCTCTATATATATATATATATATATATATATCAGCCATTATTAAAAAATCAAATAATATCAAGAACTGGTGAGGCCACAGAGCAAATAGAAACTTCCATATTGTAGTAGGAAATATAAATTAACTACTGTAAAAATCAATACAAAGATTCATCAAAATAAAATTAAATATTCCAGTTTTGTTATTATTTTGAGGGAGGATCTCACTAAAATTTGCTGCTAGCCCCTAACTTAGAAGATGATAGATATTGCTAGTCAACATCCTTTACTTTTTCTAACTAATGCTTTTATCTTCCTGTATCAGTTTACTAAATATAATGAACATACTACTATGAATCAGAGAGATAATTTCCCCCAAATTAAGGGAAAATCAAAGAGACACAGACCTTTGCCTCCTGGAGCTTATAGAATGTCTAGAGACTGTGACAGGACAACTGAAGTGTTCTTGCAGCGAAGTGGAGACTGGAATGGAAGAAGCACTGGAGAGGTGGGAGGCTACTTCAGCTCACACTCAGGGTACAGTTTCCCTAACACAAGCTGCTGAAGAAGACACAAACATGGTTTATTTCCAGTGAAAGTTTGTTTACAATTCACATAAGGACATTTCTAACTGATCTGAACTGTTTCTATTTTTTAAAAATTTGCTTGTTTGTATGAAAAGCAACTGAATAAGTGAGGAGGCATAAAATGACCCCAGAAATGTCCCTGAGATCACATAACAGTACATAGGGAATTTTTCTGCAGCCCTGTCTCTAACAGGCTGCAATGGGCACATAGGCATCTCAGCAATTTCTACTACAGTTATACCATGGAGGGAAACACTAGCCTCCCAATTAACTATAATGGCAAGTAGAAACACCCAAAAGATACCCACAATCTAAAAGTAAATTTATTTACATCATCAGGTACTGATTGGGATCATTCCCAAAATACCAAGCCCTGATCTCTGGCTGGCCTGGGGCTTATATTGGATAAAGAATCAAGAAGTACAGAGGCAGAACGGTTTGTCTGTTGGGGACTGGTTTATACAATGTGTATCCTAGTGACCAGCTATGCATCACAGTGACTAAGACACCAGAAGCAACCAGAACTGGAACAGGAACCATTACCTGGGCAACTAAGAAACTATATTGGCTGGGAGTGGGGGGCATTCTCACCTACAGTAATAATTCTGCTGTATTTTCATTTATTCATTCAATAATTGTTGGAGTGGGCCCACCCAGTGTCCACTGCATTCTCACTCCAGCCCACACCTAGGTCCAGAGTATGAGTGCAATGGCCTGGGGGCCCTGTGAACCCTCAATCCAGCCAGTGCACTGGTCCAGCAAGTGTGTGGAACTTCTTCCATCAGACAGGCCAGGTGTGGAACCCTGCGGCAGAATTCCTTGCAGAGAGGCTAAAGGCAATACCCACCCAGCTGATCCAGGAGCAAAACATCTTGGCAGAGTGGCACATTAGGTTCACTTCCAAGGGGTGCAGCAGGAAAAAGTGGAGCACAGCAGCCAGACCCAAGCTACACCTACCTGGACAAGTTTGAACTTGGTAGATCCGGATCTGGTGCTGAGGTACTAACTCTATCAAAGCTCTACACCAAAGATCAGAAGACAGTGCTACAAAATGACAAAGAGAAGGAGCAAAATGCATTCTCAGGCCCCAAGCCCACCCAGAACAAATGCAGGAGACACTAGCATAGAAGAAATTGGAAATCACACACCTGAAATCTCTGAAATAATAGCATCGGAAGTAAAGAAACAACTGCAGAAAGGTATAGAGGCAATCAGATCAGAAATAATCTCTGAAGTAAAAAAAGAAAAGATAACTGTAATGAAAGAAGTATTAAGTATTTCTAAAGAAGACACCGATAAAAAATAGAGGAGAATATAAAAATGATGGAATCTTTGAATAAGTATTATAGAAAAGAAATACGATGCTTGAAGCAGACTGTCTCTACTGAGGAATGATTGCTTATAAAACTATTACTATATTCCAAGGGGAGGGAAAAAAGAAAGTCACCTTGAAAATCCATCCTACTCAATTCCAGATTCCTGAAACTAGCACAGGACACAGACAGGTATATGAATAGTCATAATGGGAGACACCATAAAAGTTCTGGAATAAAGACTGGTATGTTATGGATGAAAATAAAATGTTGCTTAATAAATAACTCGAAAGGGCCAGCCAAATAGCTCAGTGGATTAAAGCACTTGCAAGCAGGTGCAGGGGCCAGGGGTTCGAATCCCAGGCCTTCTGTGCCAGCCCCGCCCCTGGGGCACATTGAGAGGGCAATTGAGACTGGGCGTGGTGGCGCACACCTGTAATCCCAGCTCTTAGGAGGCTATAAACAGGCGGATCACTACAAGTCCAATCTAGTAGTGAGACCTTGAACACCCTGCAGATCCTTCACTAAAAAATACAAAAAAAATTAAAAACTAAAAGAAATAACACTTCTGTTGGACATAAAAACTATTTGAGTAGGCAAAATAAGACCAGAAACAAAGTAATGCCCAGTATTCACTGTCTTTCTTAACAACAAAGTCCCAGTGCAGACTACTCTTCATCCAACAGGATAAATCCATTCTCACTTGCTACTCTGAGCTCCAGGAGCTGACTTTAGAGTAATAACATAGCTGCAAAGGCTCCAAGGCTCACATTTGCTAACCCTGCAGTCTAGGACATGGAAAGGTTTTGTTCCATACACAACGCCAAAATTTTATCTTACTTTCTGATCATCATTATCTCAAATGCTTCATCCCAAATTAATATTTTGACTTCCATTTAAGGAATTTAATTTAAGCTGATAAAGGCTTAGACAGAGAGCTGGGAATTGGGTCAAGGCCATCAAAAGCACATGGCTAAGAAGGGAAAGAGAGGTTTCCCCAAAAAAGGTACTATTGTGTCACATAGACAAGAGGAAAGGAGCCTGGACACTCAACACCAGTTTATCTCAGAGTAGGCAACAAATCCGAGAGGCTGAGGGCAGGGAAGGGGTAAGAAAGCAGGCTCCCTAGGGACCCTGCTTCGCAAGTGTCATAATCAGAAGTTAGTCCTTGGGACTGAAGGTAGAAGGAAATGCCTTGTGCTGCCATTGCTGATGGAGCGCTGGTCACGCCAAGCCCCAGCGGTCACTGCTCCACTAGTGAGAGGATGCTCAGGCCACCAGGAAGGCCACGGCACTGCCTCCTGGAGTCCTAGTCCACCAGCCCCTCCTCACTGCATATGTTAGTATGTCCAACATGCTAAAGCAATGAGAGCTGTGAGAGAAAAATGTCTAAAACCTCATTAGAACAATGATTTATATTTTTCTTTGGAATGGTTTATTTATTTTTCTCCTCCACATACATTTAGAAGCTTATATCATATTAAATGAATGAAAGGTGTTTAGATTAATGCATAATAAAATAGGTTTTTGTTCAATGAATATCACTTCATAAAACTGAGGGGATGCTGCTCATCTTAAAATGACTTGGAGAAAGACATTTTCCATGACTAGTACAGCAATTCCACAGAGTCCATTGTGTTTTTACAGTTGAGAGGTAATTACTCACTATTTTAATCCAGTTTGAGTATTTTATGGATGTAAAATGAGGGAAATATTTAAATATTAAAAATTTGTTCTTGGGATAGGGAGATAGCCCGAGGACATAAGCGCCCACTTGGCAAGCCCAAGGTCCTAAGTTTAATCCCCAGTACGGCAAAAATAAATGAATAAAATAAAAACAAAAATTTGTTCTTCAGTGCATAGTAGAAATAATATTAGTTCCTTAGGAAACAACACATTGATTGCTTAGTCTAGTGACTGATGCCAGTACACTCTGGAAATTGCTGCCTATTTTCATTAGCTATTAGTTAAGCTTTGGCCGTCTTACTGTTTCCTACATGCAAATTCATCAAAAAGATGCAAGCATTCCACAACATTTTAGCATTTTCGTAAGTAGTCTGGTATCCTTTGACTAAACCACCTGAACCACGATAATGTTTTACTTTCTGAGGCACACCACTTCTCATTGTAATAAATTCTACCTTATTTGACCCTTTATGCCGTATAGTTTTTGTTTGCCCCCAATAGATCCTGTTTCACCGTATCAAATTATTCTGATTTCATAAGGGGAAAACATTAGAGCTTTATTTCTGCTACTCTGCCTCCTCACCTAAAGGAATCTGAGTGTGTAAATTTCCTCAGCTACCGATTTTCTGTGTTGGGAAAACAAGCAGAGACGTGGTCTGGGTTATTTTACTCCCGAAAGACATCCAGCAAGGACTGGACTCATTTTGGACTGTCAGAACTGTGTGCAGACGGATAGTTCAACGTCAGTACAGAAACACTGGTCTAAATATATTCTCACTGAAGTTAAAGGCTTATTTATTTACTAAAACAAAGGCTTCATCAAACCTCCAAGCTGGAGCGTCCTTATATTTAGACATATGAATGCCCGAATATATTTCTATGCCTTGAATTCTTTGCAGAATATAAAATTATATTTGCACTAGTTTAGTGGCCTGAGGTGAGGAGAAAGAGACTCAGGTCATTTGGAAAGCGCTACCATTCACATGCTGCTTCCGCTTGCCAAAGGGTGGTGTGACAGCGCTCAGCGTCATGGCCTTTGCTGTCCAGTTCACCCGGCTCCGTGTCCTAGGGGGCCAAGAGGTCACAGGGAAATCCTGATTTACAAGGACTTTACATCACAGGGCCAGGCCTCGGGGCACACTTGTACTGCCACTGTTGTGGTCCCGTTGCTTCCAAGGCACAGAGGTAAACGAGAGCACAAATGACAAACTAATAATAATAATAATAATAATAATAATAATAATAATAATAAATTAAAACTAAATAAACTCGCATTTTTATTTCAGAATTTCATTTGAAAACCTTGCATACCGTAGATGTTTCTTAGAACAGCAAAAATGTTCCTCGAACTTTTCTGAAGTCTGATCATTAAAAGGAGCAATCAATTTTTAAAATATTCTTAAAATAAACAATTTAAGGGCCAGCCAGATAGCTCACCAGACTAAAGCGTCTGCATAGGCACAGTACAGCATGCCAGCCCCATTCCCCGGGGGCCTGAGACAGTGACTGAGTCTGGGCGTGCTGGCGCACACCTGTAATCCCAGCTCTTGGGAGGCTGAAAACAAGAGAATTAGTATGAGTCTGATCTGTGTAGAGAGACCCTGTGGACCCTGTCCTAAATACATTTAAAAAAAAATAATAAATAAAATATACAACTTAAGAACCAATGGTAAAATCATACAGTAAGGTTTTATAAATTATATATAAAGTGATTGTTATTGATTGATATCAAAAGCTTGAATATTGCAGACACAAAGAAGTTTCTTAAAATATGTAATACTATATATAATTTTATGAAACTATTCAAATCATCAGAGTAGATGTACAAATATGAACTCAAAAATTCTCCCAGAAATATTATGGAATGAACCAAAAATGTTATGAAATACATAAAAGTGATACCACTCAAATAAATAACCATGGGGAAAGTACATAAAAGAATACACATCAGACCGGTCACATGATCTACTTCGAGGAAGGGGAGTGGAGTGTGAGGTGGGTGGTGGAGTGGAGACCACCAACTGGGAAAGCAGTCATCCCTGCATTGATCAGATGCTTAATGACAACGCTGTCCCGCAGGCCGGCCCCGGGCACGGGGGCTACGATGCTCCTCTGTTATGGCTCACATGATGGCAGAAATAAATTCAAGTTTATTCCATTAAAATTTAAATTTACATGCCCCACAGAGGCAGTTAGCTATATTGGGTAGTGCAGATCTAATTCATCAGCTATCCAGCAAAGGACTTTCCAACATACTTCACTATACTTTTTAAGTACATACACATTAGTATTTATAAATAAGACCTTTGCCAGTAACCAGAAGTTATAACTTATGGCACTAACCTTCGTAAATCAAGTCTCCCAGCTAGCCTGTCTAAAGCAACGCTGTCGGATACATGCCTACTATCTGTATGTACCTACTATGTTCTATATTATACATGTAGTGCATAAAATAAGATGTATTGTTGAATACAGGTGTTCATTTTAATTTCTTAATGTGACTACTACAAATATAAAAAGATACATTTACCTTATGTTATATTTCTGCTGAAAAGCCCTGTCCTCTATCTATCTAGAACACAGTCCAGAAATCTAGGTATTCTTCCTGTATAATACTTTGGTAAGGACAGCCATTTCGACTGGTTTGCCATTCTGGAAACAGGAGGTATCTTATCATTTTCTGACATCTTCTTCAATTTCTTTTTTCAGACTATTGTTTTCATTGTAGCTTCCACTTCCTTGGTTGAGACACAAGCAAGGGCTTTAGAAGAAAGACAGTGGACCTTGGTGAAGTGCTCCCTGACTCAGAGGATTCCATCTACTTTATGTGCTTCCTTTATTACATTTGGAAAGCAAGTACCAACACCACTCCTCTACTTTATACAGCCTACAAGTTGCCTCAGAAAATTTATTTTCCTTCGCCTAGCAGTATCGTTTACTACTTAGTCTTGTGAAAACCTTTTCCCATCAATACTCAGGTGACTACAATGAGTTCACTTTCCTTCTAGCGTGTCTAAAACAGAGCTGTCTGCTACACACCTACTATCTGTATGTACCCACTATGCTCCATGTTATACATGTAGTGGATGAAATAAGATGGATTGTTAAACATAGATGTTCATTTTTAATTTCTTAATGTGACTCCTACAAATATCACAAGACATATTTAGCTTGTCTAAATGCTTACTGTCAGAGGCATTGACCCTGAGTGCTTCTGCCAGTGTCTAATCAGGCAGGAGAGGCATCCTCCTTCCCCCCGCCCCCACCATAATCCACACAGTAGCACTTTCTACTTGAAGACAGGCAGAATTCATGGCCACATCTTCAATTCAGATATTTTATTTGCTTTCTACTTCCATGCTTCTAGTTGCCAAAGGAAGTATAATAATTTCATGCGCCACACCATAATCAAAATATCCAAAATTACTGAGTTCAATCCCTGGTTCCGAAAAAAAAAAAAAAAAAAATCCAAAATTAAATTTTCCTCTCCTTCCTGATAGGATGTTGTTTGTCAGTCTCCTTGTTACACATCTGGAGCTTCCCTTAATAATTCTGTACTAATACTCGGTAAGAGGCTTTTTCTTGCTCTAAAATTCTCAGAATTTCTCCTTGCACACCCTTTCTGCAGCCAGCGCACTTGCCTGAGTTATACATCACGTTGCACTTGAGTAGCTTGCGGCACTGCTCAGCTAGGACTTCTTGCATATATTATATTTTGCAATTGTACATTTTTTATTATTCCTAGATTTCAAATAATTTGAATTTTAGGAACAATCTATAAGTTGCATCTCTACAGCATTTAAATACTGTACAAGAAACATACCACGAGGGCTGGCCAGATAGCTTAGTGGACTAAAGCACCTGCTTAGGCTGGCTGCAGGGACTGAGGTTTGACCCTAGTGGCTGTGTGGCCCCACCCCCGGGTACCCTGAGACAGTCATTGAGACTGGGTATGGCGGCGTGTTCCTGAAATCCCAGTGCTTGGGAGGCTAAAAACAGGAGGATCACTATGAGTCCAATCTGCGTAGTGAGACCCTTTAGACCCTATACTAAATACAGAAAAAAAGAAACAAACTATATACATTCTCAACTGAGCAGATAAAATGAGAGCTCTCCTATGTGCACATTCACTAAAAACCCTTTTAACATATTTTACAATGAACAATTGCTTTCAAGATATGATTTCAAAACAAACCATTGTAGATTTTTTCCTTTTTTTTATTCATTAAAGATATTTGTGTCTGACAGAATACCTCTCTTCACACTGATAATGGGACAAAAATGTTTAATATTTGCATGGTTGTATAATTTCCTTTTCGTTTTTAAAATAAAAATACTCCCCCTTATCGACCACCAAGGGTAACCTGAGATTGCAAACTACTAATAAAGTAAAGAAGGCCAATGACCTAAGTCAACATAATTACTGTTTACTCTTCTTTTGGATCAAGTGTAGACTTCCGTAATGATGCAGAGCCAAGAAGCTCAGGGAGGACTTATACAACCAGCGTTCACTGAGTATTTACATGGACGCGGCCCTACTATAGACTGCGAATGAAGAAAGATGATGTTGGCCGGTGCAGAGATGACGTTCCAGTGAGAAAGACAGAAATTGAGGTATAAAAAGTAATGCCATATTAATATGCTGAGCTGTAAAAGGCTCAAGTCAACAACTTCTGACATTGCCAGTCCTACAGATAACCTACTACTATTATGGACTACTGGACTATATTGTATAATTTTGCTGAATTCACACACCTGCAATATTTAAATGGCAATGGAATATCTATCTCTTACAAAACTAAACAAAAAAGAGAATATAAATGAAGGACCATTTTGTATCTGTATATACAAAATAGTTAGGATAGATATACAGCTACTTTCTCTTAATTCAATGAGAAGAAAGGTTTGTACTAACTGTTTAGACGGGATATCATGTCTGCATCTTGTACTATGACTAACTACTACAAAGACAATATATAATGTATTAATTATTATAACTGTCCTACTAACCTGTTTTGAAATGCTCTCATTGCTATTTGCCTCTCAATAAAATTAATAAAAAAATATATAACAGTGATTTTTCCATAAAAAAGAGAAAGACAAAAAAGAACACACGCAATAAAAATATTCCTTAGATGGTGACAAGACATTCAAATTTTAAAGAGATTGCCAGAGGGAAGTCCACACAGGTTCATTTGGGTCCAATTTAAAAAATATGAGGAAGAGCATCTGTTGTAAAATTCTTGATGCAGAAAGTTGTGAGGACGAAGCAAGGAAGATAACACTGTGACATTAAGGTGACCCTGCACAAGCACGCCACCCCTCCTGCTCTCACTCTCACTCAGTCTCTCAGCCCCACCAGCACTCACTGGGCTAAACAATGGTCATGAGGCAAAACTTTTCACAAAACATTTAAGCCTTTTGGTGAAAAACAGTGCACAACTTTTTAGAGTCTTTAGGGTAGCTTAGACCACAATTTTTGGAACAATCTTGAAACTTTAGTATTGGTATAACACCAAGAAGGAAAAGAGGTGTTAAACCAATTCCTGGCAAAAGATTATGGACCATGATTGCCTTTGATACTTATGAATTAAAACTCCAAATCAACATGATTTTTAACTGTTCACAACAACTGTGAAATTATAAATTTACCTTTCGTCAAAGTGCATGAGATAGAACATGGAACATAGAATTGTTTTGAATATGATTAACTCATATCTGTAGGAATATTGACTCCACAAATATAATGGCAAAGGAAGCATTTTTCAGAAAATGTAAATATTCTAAGAAAAGCCATGACCTCAAAAAAGAATGTGTAAAATGAAAAAGGGAAAGACACAAACAAGCATATTTTGCCTAGAAATACATTTGTTTCTATAATATGTACTCCCACCCAACGTGAAATGAAAATTGCAGTCCATCTGTATATTAATGTAATTTGATTATATTAACTGTGATGGATGCCAACTCATGGTCAGCTTGTTACACCCGGCTGAACTGAATGAACACAGTGCTGGGTGAGGGAGGCCCAGCTGAGGACTGCTGAGAAGCACAAGAGGATGAATTGGGGAAGCTGTTGGGACATTGTTAGGGAACTGCTGGTACCCTTGGGCTGTTCTGCTAGGTGACTTGTCATGCTGGCTTTCCTGATGAACTTGGCTGTTCTCATCAGATAAGGAGAGCATGACCTCACTATCGCTGAGAATGGCTATGGTTCACTTTGGGGAAGTTCTTGTCCTCACTTGAGTATTGCTTCCTGGCTGCAGAGGGCAAGATGATCCACTGCTCAGTCTCCTGGAGAAGTTTGTCACGTTGGCTTTCCTGACTGGGACTCAACTTGCTTCATTGTTAGGAGTTTGGGAACTCACTGTTCCCGAGGATGGCTGTGGTATTTTCCAGGAGCTCCACTTTGTACTTTGAACATCAAGTCCTGGCTCCAGTCCAGATCCTTCAGCCCGCTGGCACAGATCCATCACTGTACTAGAACAGACTTTCTAGCTTCCACCACTGACCTTTGGGCTTTCCCAGTGCAGATTCATGAAACAGACTGACATGAGACATTGTCGTGGGCTCTAAGTCTCCAGATGGGTGCATGGAAGGTGTTACAGTTTGTGTGTATTTGTCCCCCCAAAGCCTCATGAAGTCATTGAGGTACAGCTCTACAGTTTGTGATTAACTCATGATCCACTGGGATTATGGGTCTGAGTACTGCTGGGATTATGGGTCTGAGTGCTACACCCAGCCTGGAGCAGAGAGTCTGAGTGTAACCTAAGAGAGACAGAGACTGACCAACTCCCTGCTGCCATTGTTGCTGCTACTCCTCCTTTGCTCTTGCTATTTGCCACTTCCATGAAAGGTTGCCACCCTGCTTTAGAGCCAGCTGAGTATGGACTGAAACCTCCAGTAACTGTGAGCTAAATAAACCTTTCCTTCCTTCATTTTGGGTGTTGGGTATTTGTCCCAGCAACCAGAGAAGAGTGACCGAGACATGAGGCATTGTCAAGGGCTCTAGGTCTTCAGATGGACTCATGTAGAACATTGCTGTAGAATTCAGGACCTCAGCTGGATTCTTTTGTCTCTAGTGTGTGGACTGATTTCCTTCACTCTCTTTTTGTATATGATTCTTTGGATGACTGTTATAAATATTCTTATAAAATATGTGTTCTGTATAGTATTGTTCTTCTTGCAAAACCCCAAACCACAACACCTTTTTCTTGCTTTCAGTAATGTCCAAACTAGAGAGGAGTGGAGATCTAGGCAGCACAAGAGGAATTTCACACTACAAGCAGCCTATTCAAACTAGCACAGTTGATAACCATAGCAGAAACAAAGGTTAAGAAGGCACAAGCAATTAAGACCATGGGAGGTCCAGAAACAAAGAATATTGTCTCCAAAGACATAAACATGAGAAGTGGCAAGTTATGAAATCTACTGGGACAGAGTCAAAACAGACAGAGGCTCCTGGAGATACGGAGTTTGAAGTCCTGGAGCACAGAGTAACAGTGCCGGATTACAAGTACGTCTGGATCTTGAAGCTAGGTGTGCAGGAAAGGAGTGTTTTCAGGGAGGGAGGCCTCCGAACTGGCAGATTTCAAAGATAATTTCAATATGCCCATTTTTCTTAACCAACTGTCTTGGTGAAATTCCACACTCTTGAAAGATCATTGAGTCTCTATTCATTAAAATAGTTCACAAACATCACCATCTTAATGTTAATGCCTCTATTGTGAAGTAAGCCCATCCTCTAACAAAGAATGCTTTATTATAAATGTGTGATTCATTCAGAGAACAGCCAAGCGTCTTATAGACATGCCCTTTGGGCTTGGAAAGAGAACAAACCAGGACTCCTATAGAGGAATATGATGATCAGACAATACCATTTTATTAGAAGACAAAGTCTAAAGAGAATTTCAATACTTTTAAGCAAATATGTAGGCATTCCTTACTTACATGAGGGACAAAAGAGAATTTCTAGCACTTTAGCCTGGTTGTCGTTGTTATGATTTCATAGTAGGATATCTAATGAGGAAGCTGAAAGCATGATTAAAATATGCAGTTGATGCTTAAATTATTAAATATGCATTAGAATAAAAGATATATTGCAATTAATTCACTTCTAAATATTCCTCCTCACTTAAAAATACTTATTTATATTTAGGTATATACGCTGAATGGTTTGGATAATTGTGTTGTTGATTTCTGCTGGTCTTTTGAACAGAGCAGTTAATGCTTAAAATTATTTTTTTTCTCTGACTTCCTTCTTCCCTCTTTTGAATTTCTTATAACTTTTTGTTATTGTTTTCTTTCCTTTGAACAGATCTTACACATTTATAATTGATAATCTGAACCACTAATTTGAAGACAGCATCACGCAATACAGCAACCATTGTTGAATTCCTATTACTTTGTTTAGTGACATCTTGCATTGTTTCTAATGCTGGTGTTTTTTTTTTTCCCCTCTATCATTGGTTTTTATTCTTTAAATATTAAAAAATGCTTATCTCATCATTCTTACCACTTCCTAAAATAGTCCAGGAAGTGCTCTTTTCTGAATATCTTTACAAGGTGGCAGCGAACGCTGTCCCCAAGTGCTGTCCAATGGAAAGAAAGGCTCATGACAGCACGATGGTGAAAGGTCACCAGATGTGACACTGTGCCGCTCCCAGCTCTGTGTCAAAGTCAAAATGATCATGACGGATCAGTGCTTTGCACGGATTCAGGACATCCAGGCAGCCACAAGAGCTAAGCTGAAGACACAGAAAAGAGCTTTCTGAACTTCTTCAGAACTGACTAGAGGGCTAGGCAGACAGATCAGTGGTCTAAGCACCTGCCTGGCACGTGCAAGGACCAAAGTTTGATCCCTAGTACCTCATGCCATTCTGGCCCCCGGAGCCAAGCACCATTGTGGCCTGTAATCCCAGTGCTGGGGAGGCTGAGACAGGAGGAACACTATGAGTCTGAGCTGCTTAGTGAGACCTGTACCAAATAAACAATAAGTGGTTGTACTTTCAGAGGAATTAAAGTTAGTCTGTCTTTTAGTAAAGTTTTCTTTAAATTTAAATTTTAACCATATATTTATTATCACATATATTTTTTTCCCCAGTGGTATTATCCAGACTTAAGAAACCTCTCATAGGTAAATATGTATATCTTTTGTTTTAATTTTTAATTTTATATGATTTTTAAAAATTATCCCTGGTTGCAGATAAAACCTCATGAAGCAAAACCAAGCAAAATGCCAAATTTTCAAAATCTCTTGAGTTCCTCAAATATTGTTGTCATTTTAGTAATTACACTACTAATAATAGTTGAAGGGCTGGCCAAATAGCTCAGCAGATTAAAGCACCTGCAAGCAGGCTCAGGGGCTGGGGGTACGATCCCTGGGCCTGCCACGCTGGGCCTGCCTCCCCCGGGGCATGCTCAGATGGCAATTGAGACTGGGCGTGGTGGCACATGCCTGTAATCTCAGCTCCTGGGAGGCTGTAAACAGCTGGATCACTGTGAGTCCGATCTAGTAGTAAGACCCTGAACACCCTGTAGACCCTTCCCTGAGATACAGGAAAAGAAGAGTTGGAAAGACTATCGTTTAAGATAGTGTTACTTTCTGAATATCTCACGAAATAAGGCAACACAACAGAGGGAAGAAATGTTAGGTATCAGTTCATTACTGTACAGGGTAAAAATATGTGCTTCCACAGACGAGTATGTGTTACAGACAACTATGAGATGTTTTACAATTCTACAAAGACGTACAAAACCAAGAATAATGAAAAAATAATTCCCATCTACAGACTTACAAGAAACTTGCTCCACTGAAAATACAAACTTCCCTTCTTTCAAAAATCAGTTTTGCCTGTATTTGTATATAAGCTAATTTATGCTGATCTCAAATGTGTATTACTAATAAAAAAGAAGAATTATAGATACATGACACAGAGCTCCAAGAGTCAGTTTGAGTAGCTTCCAAGGGGCATATCTGATCTATAAACTCACCTGTTCTTTAGAATTTTTAGCAGCTGTCTCAAGTTACCCTTTTCTCATTGCTGGGATAAATAGCTGACACCCAAAATAAAAGAAGGAAAAGTTTATTTAGCTCACAGTTACTAGAGGTTTCAGTCCATACTCAGCTGGCTCCAAGGCAGAGCAGCACATGGCAGAGAAAATCTTCCATGGGGGGCGGCAAGAGCAAGAACAAAACAGTAATAGCAGCAACAATGGCTGCAGAGAGCAAGTCTGTCTCCCTTAAATTACGTTCAGGTTATCCACCCCAGGCTGGACATAGCATTCACACCCATAATCCCAGCAGCATTCACACCCATAATCCCAGCAGCACTCACACCCATAATCCCAGTGGATCATGAGCTAACCACAAACTCTAGAAGTATGCCCCATGATTGCAGGAGACTTTGGGGGGACAGCTAGACACAAACCATAGCAGCAGCATTAGGCATTTATTGATTCATTCTCTGGGAAAGCAATATAATTAAAATATATCTTGATGGCTCCTCTTCCTTCATCCCTTCTCCTCCCTGCAAGCTCTCTGCCCCTCCCTAGTTCCAAAGCTTCATTTCCACTTTACCCTTTTCATATTTTTTTCCTTTTTCCCTTCTTGCTTTCCCTCTGCCCCTTCCCTAGATCATTTCTCTTTTTGCACAATTTCTTCCCATGTCACATTATCTATTTTATATTTTGGTCCTTATTTACTCTTTTAGTTTCTCACAACAGGCACACAATGCAATATCTACTAGCGAGCTCACTATTTCACTTGAGATTATGAACTCCAGTTACATCAGTTTATTTAGAAATGTCTCAAGTTTATCCTTCTTTATGGCTGAGTGGTACTTTTCTTTTCAACTTGTCATAACACATGGCCAGCTTCCTCATTAAACCATTACATAGTATATTTAATATATGGTTGTTTTCCTTTGTCATAAAGTCATGATTTTGCCTTTATGCTTAAAGCTTTTTTTTTTTTTTTCATTTTTATGTGTTTGGTACAGGGTCTCACTATGTGGCTCTGACTTGTAGTGATCCTCCCGTCTTCAACCTCCCCAGCGCTGGGATTACAGGAATGTGCCATCACCTTCGCCTGACTTGGTCACCAGCTTAGCGTGCCCCAGGGGTGGGGCCAGCACAGCATGCAGGACCAGGGATCGCTTAAAGCTATTTTTGATAATATTATATATATATATATATATATATATATATATATATATATATTAGTTCTCAACTTCCCACAAGACTAATTATGTTCACACTAATGAACAAGTTTTAAGTTTAACTTTGGTGATATTCTTTCCTCCATTTGCTCACGCTGGTTCATATTAGCAAGAACAAAGTGCACTTTCTGTCGTTTGGCGTCCCAACTCCAAGGGAAACTGAGTTAAATCCGAGAGGAGTCAACTTCCTCACTATTAGCAAAGAGACGAGGGAGTACATAAATATGGACTGAGCAAAAGGAAGAAACAGCCTTGAGGTCCTGCCCGGAAGTCTGTGGTATCCTTGTAACCTTAAGATTTCTTGACTATGTCCTGCGTGGACATAAGCAGAAGAAAGTGTGTGCATTTATGTGCATGCATATGTGTGTTTGTGTTTCTGTAGGCATGGTTCTCTGCTCAGTCCTGTGAAGGTTTAAATGTAAGGACTAATCAGTAGAAATGAACACATCTTTTGTCAAGATATTGATTTCTAGATACCTTAGAAAAATGACAAGCTTACAGAAAGTGTGAAATAAACCTGGAATATCTTGTGTCAAAATTTATTGCCTCCAAGGGGCCGGGGAGATGGCTCAGTAGGATAAGCGCTTGACTGACAAACGCAAGGATCTGAGTTCAATCCTCGGTTCCACAAAAAAAAAAAAAAAAAAAAAAATTATTACCTTCAAACATGTGCTATTATTAAAAAAAGGACAAAGAGGTACATGTCCCGAGGACCTAGGTGTCAGACCATACTGGAACTGTTGGAATATAAATGTTAAACAAAATAATGACAATAGGAGATCAAATGAATCAAAGAAAAATCCAAGAGTCCGTTCCATACAAATAACTAGAAAAATAAGGAGGAGTTGAAGAGAAAACTCTTATGGATTAATTCAAATAATTACCATTTTACACTCATTATAGTTATGTTTAATGTTTAATTTGACAGTTATCATCCGCAGATGGCAAGGATAGGAAATAGTCACTGGATGTGGTTATGACTTCGAGAATCTCCCCACAAGATGTTT
Organism: Octodon degus; assembly: GCF_000260255.1. Lineage (NCBI taxonomy): Eukaryota > Metazoa > Chordata > Mammalia > Rodentia > Octodontidae > Octodon > Octodon degus. Next base: position 2,391,527 of record NW_004524581.1, on the reverse strand, counting down.
ACCTTTTACAAAGAAAACAAATGGTGTTTTAATTCTTCTGGGAAGATACACAGAAGGGGAATAGCTGAGTTGGATGGGACCTCTAATCCTATGCGTTTTTTAAGGAATCTCCACACTGTTTGCCACAGTGGTTGCACCAGCCTGTTACACAGATTTAATGCAATCCCAATCAAAATACCATTAGCATACCTCACAGAACTAGAGAAAACATTCCCAGAATTCATTTGGAATCTGAAGAGACCCAAAATAGTAAAGGCAATTCTGGGCACAAGGGCAAAGTGAGGGGCTCCTTTAACAGTGGAGAAGGTTCATTTTTCTCCACAGTCCCACCAGCTCTTGTTATTGGTTGATTGCTTGATAGCATTTTTTTTCTGGGATGACACAGAATCTCTGCACTGCTTTACTTAGAATCACTCAAATGACCAGTCATGTTGAACCCTCTTTTCAGATACTTATTTGCCATATGTATTTCTGCATCTTAGAAGTTTATATTCAGCTCAGATGACCATTTTTGGAATGGTCTTTGAATTTGGGGTGCTTATTTTCCATTCTTTATAGATGTTTTGGATAAATCCTTTATCCGAGGGGAAACAAGTTATAATTTTTCCCACTATGTGGGTTTTGTTTTCACTCTGTTGGTGATTCCTTTTGTTATGAAAAATCTCTTTAATAGGGTGAGATCCTATTTGTTGTTTCTTTGTAGTATTTCTTGTGCTGTCTGAATTTTGTTCATAAAGTCCCTGCCTACACAGCAATGCATATGCAGTAAGGATTATAGCAGCCTGACTTGCAGTAGCTAAATTCTGGGAAAAACTCAAATGCCCATCAACTAAGGCATGCATAAAACAGATTTTTTTAATATAATGAAGTACTATTCAGCACTAAAGATGGATTAGCTCAAGGCTTTTATATGTAAATGGATGCAACTAGTAAAAAATGTACAGTAGACATTTTGAATTACTAAGACTGTATTTAAAAGAACAGAGAAAATAATAGAGAAGAGGGGAAAGGAAGGAAGAGAAAAGGGAAAAATACACATACACACACATACACACACAATAGTTAAGATAGTTATATAGTTTCTCTTTGTTCATTCAAAAGAAAGATTTGATTGAATACTGTCCAGATAGTATATCATGCCTATGTCTTGTTTCTTTTTTCTTTCTTTCTTTTTTCTTTTGTTCGTTCTTTCTTTCTTTCTTTTTTTTTTTCAGAACCGGGGATTGAACTCAGGCCCTTGTGTTTGCCAGGCAAGTGCTCATTCTACTGAGCCATCTTCCCAACATCATGCCTAAAACTTGTACTGTAAGTAGCTATTAAGATAACAATGAATGATATATTAATTATTGTTATTCTCCTATTAGCTTGATTTAAACTGTTTTAAGTTATTTTTATTTTACTTTTATTCTCTTTAAAACAAATAAATAAAACATTTTTAAAAAGAAAAAACAAATGGTGACTTTTTGGTGGGAAAACATGACAAACATCAGCTGGGCCGTGCATAAATCGATGTCGGACTCACCTGAGATAAGAAGTGGACACTGCATGCCTCCCGGTAGGATGCCTCAGGAAGACCAGATATGATTTGTGGGGTTCGCTCACCAGGAAAGAACCCCCCAAGCTTAGTGTGTAAAAGAAATGTTGATTGCTCTGCGCTGAATGTGTGACACAGAATGAATGACCTGCCCTTTTTAAGATAGCAAAAGTTAAAAATTTTGTAATTTACATCTCCATTTATCTGTTTATTCACTGACTTATTTTGAGCCCGGGTTCGCTGTGCAGCCCAGGTGGGCCTGGCACTTGGAACTGTCCTTCTGCCTCGGCCTCCCAGGGTATACAACGTAGTAGAAATCTTCCTCAAATGATTCAGTTCAGGGAAGAGCAGAAACGGCAAGGTTTGAGTAACTTAATTCTTGTAAAAAATTATCTCAGCAAATTAAAATTTCTCATAGACACTCCACACTCAGTCAGGACCACCTAAAGACAGCTCACAAAGAAAAAAAAAAATAGCCCCAAAATAAATGATAAACACATGAATCTGCCAAGAAATACTTTCATAGTGCTGTAACTTTAAACTCATTCATGTGTTGAGAAAATATCTTTTTAAAATGGCTCTGGAACTGTTTAACATTTAAAATAAATGTGTTTATGCGCAGCATTTCTGGAATGCCGGCCACCAAGAGACACTTACAACTGTGGGGATCTGCTTCTGAATTGATCTCCCATAGTCCTAATATATTTTAGTCCCTGTTAGTACCCTCCCCCTCTTAAATAATTCTACCTTCTGTATCTTTTTTTTTTAACTATACCACTTTATTTTGTAATCAACATCCATATTTGTAGTAGAGCACTACATGTTTTGATTAGGCATTTATTTTGCTTTTTGCTGAATCATAAAATTATTAATTTTTAGTTTTTAGGGTTTTTTAAAATATATTTTAGGGAAAAGTCTACAGGGTATTCAGAGTCTCACTACTAGATTGGACTCATAGAGATCCACCTGTTTACAGCCTCCCAAAAGCTGGGATTATGGGTGCGCCCCGCCACGCCCAGTCTCAACTGCCCTCTCAGTGTGACCTGGGGGAGGGGCCAGCACGGCAGGCCAGGGATCCAACCTCCAACCCCTGCGTCTGCCTAAGCAGGCGCTTTAATCTGCTGAGCTATCTGGCCAGCCTCATTTCCTGTTTTTTGATTTCTTGATTTTTGCCACCCTTTCTGCAGATGGCACTGCGGTGTTGTTAGCATTGCATTTCGCTAAGGACTTAAGATACTGAACATTACTTCGGGCGCTTATTGGCCAGTTGTACTTTTTCTTTTGAGGCGTGTCTCTTGTCAATGATCCATTTGAAGAATCTTTTATTTGGGGGGGGGTCTAATTTTGAGTTCTTTTTGTATTTTATATATTATCTCTCTAAGAAGTAGCTGGTAAAAATTTTATCCCATTGTACAGATTATTTATTTGCTGTTGTTTGTTTCCTTTGAGGTGCAAAAGCTTTAATTGGTTATAATCTCCTTTGTTGATTCTTGTAGTTATTTTTCATGCAATGAATTCTTTTCAAAGGATATATATATATATATATATATATATAATTATGTCTTCAGGAGTTTGACATGTTTTATCTTCTACTAGGTTTGATATTTCTATTTTAATATGTAGGTCTTTGAGCCATTTGACTTAATTTTAACAGAGGCTATAAAATAGAAGTCTAAGTTCACTCTTCACATGGTAGAAGCATGCTACTCTTGTTGTTTATATTTCCACCAGTTGCAATGAATTTTAAAAGATTTTTTTTTCTGCAGAATCAAGGATTGAAAAAAAAATTAAAAAAAAAAAAAGAATCAAGGATTGAACTCAGGCCCTTGTGCTTGCCAGGCAAGTGCTTATTCTACTGAGCCATCTCCATGGCCCCTAAAAGATTTTAAAGGCCAAAGAAAATCTCCTAGTAACTCTTTCTTGGAACCTACATATGGCTCCCCTATCATCTATATTTAATGTTCTCTAAATTTATTAACACTTGGTACTACTTACTTCCATTCAATTTAACTAATTATCATGGGATATAAGGTCAAGATCATACCAGAAGTGGCACAGTCATAATTTCATGCATATGAGGCTGCTGGTATCATACTATCTTCAGAAATACCTAAAGAGCCCTTTAGAAATTAGCATAATATGGTGTCCTTCTACATTAAGCTGATTTATAAATTATGTTGATAAACTTTATTTTTAGCTAAAAGAGTGTGCACATTTTTGAACTATGAAATATGAGATAAAACTAGGTGTTCCTGCCACCTACATATGTCTTCTAAAATATGTTTAATAAATAGATATTAAAGAAACAATGCAAGCCAGACATGCTATTTTGTAGAAAGTAAGTATAAATTTATAGAAAATAAAAATTTAAATGAATTGCGAGCATAAAAAGCCTAATGTCCAAACAAGAAGGTTGAAGGGCAATCCTGCAGCTCAGTGAAGGAGCCTCCCCAGCTTGATGCAAAGAGGAAAAATAATGTCTTACACCTAAATGTGTGTGTGCCTGAGCCATCTCCTAAAGATATGACAGAGGCAAGGGGAGACCATAAGTATTTGCGGGGACATTATTGGAACATTATGCATAAATATTATACTAAATACTCAAAATGTGACCCTTGGGCCAGGGATGTAGCTCAGCGGCACAGTATCTGCTTGGCAAGAGAGAGGTTGGGAGTTTGATTCCCAGTACCACCAAAAAGTAAAGAAAAAAATGCAGTCCCAACTGCCATAACCAAAATGTGGCCCTTACATTTAAAAAAAAAAAAAATAGCCTCGTCCCTTCTATAAATACAAGCTGTGAGGCTTGGTTTTATTGTGGCTTTAAGTGGTCAGAGGTCTGATACAGTGTTTAATCATCTCTCCACCACTGAAACAAATGCTCTGATGTAAACAACTCAAAGGGAAAAAGCTTTTTCGCTCACAGTTTCTGAGATTTCAGTCCACAACCACTTGGTCTCTCCTGCAGGGCTGAGGCAAGGCAGCGTATCACTGCTCATGAGCTGCATGGGAGAAATCTGCTCATTTCAGACACTGAGAAACAGAAATGAAGGCCCAGAACTGGAAAGAAAGATGCCTGGTGACCAGATATATTCCCAGGTCATGTGGCCATGACCCTCCCACCTAGCTCCACCTCTTGCTTCACATACTGATTAACAGTGCCATCAAATTGGGTTCTTGTCAATGATGTAATGCATTGTGAAGGTCGAGCCCTCAGAAGAAAGCATTTCCCAAAATATTAGCTTGCAACTAAGCCTTCAACACAATGGGCTTTTGGGGGATACACGTTACGTAACAACCAAAACCACAGCTTTATGTGTCCACAAGAATTCTAAAATACAATTGAATGTAACATCAAAAGGCATAAATGAACGCCAGACTACTTACCCTGAAGTATATATTTTAGCTTAAGATAAGACACCTTTGCTTGGGCATCAGGTTACTTATTCATGTAACCTGAATGGGTACTATGATTGGGTACTATGAGGGGGTCTCGCCCACAAGTCATCATCCAACACATACGTTTTCCTTTCCTTCTCTTTGTTTTGTTCACAGAGCAAGCCAGCTAGGAAAAGGCTGGAAAAGAATACTGCATGAGGGCAGGAAAACAGGAAAAACTAGAAGGTACCTTGCCTGAGCAGTGAGTCCATCAACAAATACTGGGCCTCTACAGTCCTCCCTCCTGCAAAGTAAATAAAAAGCTTAAGAAATCATAATTTCAATGAATTAAGTTGAACTTTGCATTCTTTAATGTCTACCACTAATATCCAAGAACTGATCTGATCTATACCTCTGGGGATACACACACACACACACACACACACACACACACACACACACACTGTCATCATTGCAAGCATAAGCTAAAACAACCTTTTCTCTCCTTTAGACTGTATATGTCACTTATTTGGTTCCAGCAACAAAAAATGCTAATTTACTTCATTTTTAGCTATTTAGTGGGAAGGACTATTAGGACAACTTAAATTTTATGGAGTGAAAATCTGAATGTGACAGTCCTTTCTCCTACAATATGGATTTTTTTTTTTTTTTTTTTTAGTGGAACCAGAGATTGAATTCAGGTGCTTGCACTTGCCAGGCAAGTGCTTATTCTACTGAGCCATCTCCCTGGTCCTACAATATGGATCTTAAAATGCCTCTATGTCCCAAGGTTTGGTCTCCAACGTGAGCCCTATTGGAAGCTAGTAAAATCCTTAGGAGGCTAGCCCCAGTGGAAGGGTTCAGGACATTGAGAACATGCTATGGGGATCCCAATCCCTCCTCTTCCTCTCTCTTTGGTCCCTGGCCACCAAGAAGGAAGCATCTCCTTTACCCAGGCCAAGGTCACAAGGTGACACAGCAACAGGCTGAAATTTCTGAGACCATGTGCTTAAATAAAGCTTGCATTCTTATGTGTTGAAATGGTGATTATGTATGTATGGGATATTGTTGAGTATATCAAGTACTTTTTCACAAACATTAAAAAATTGCAAGCCTAGGGTCAGGGAGATACCCCAGTAGAATAAGCACTTGCCTGGCAAGCACAAGTGCCTGAGTTCATTCCCCAGTTCCACCAAAGAATAAAAAATAAATAAAATAAAATAAGTAGCCGCATACCCCATCCTGTGTAAGAAAATTTGAGTGTAGTACATGTTCTTAGAAGCAGGAATGAAGAAACTGGTGCTTGTGGAAGTTAACTTTCAGACCAAAGATCATTAGGTCAATAAAGCTTAGACAAGAAACCAACTCCTGATTCCTGACGAAGTATTTTCTGTAATTTCATAACATTAAAATAATTTTCTAAAATTTGAAAGGAAATTAAATTATGACTAAGAAAACAAATCTATTCATAAGGATATAGTAGATGTTAATTTCTAGACATATATTTATGCCTAAGAAATTTGTTTAGTTCTTTTACTAGAAAATTGCTTAGAACAAAAAGAGGAGTTAAGTAAATTTTTGTCATTAAGAAAGGCTTAAAACATGACCTTAACAAAGAGCACAATTCCAGAAATCTTTAGAAACTGATAGATATATTAGTTCTGAGACTGATACAGTAAGTTAAATTAAGTGTATCTCTAAGATAAAATATACATGTCCAGGGGCTGGGGAGGTGGCTCAGTAGAATAAGTGCTTGCCTGGAAAGCTCAAGAGCCTAAACTCAATTCCTGATTCCACCAAAAAAAAAAGAAGAATATATATGTCCAATTGCCCCTTAAACAACTTAGAGTTGAACTGTGTATATTCCATTACACACGGATTTATTTTGCTTTTGGAGATTTGTGACAATCCATAAAAGCTCATGGAAAATTCATAGATAAGACTATTTTATCATACACTGCATAAAATATATAAAACTCTTACAAAAAGTTAAAAAGTAAAAATGTTTGCACACCAATGCATATTGTACATGGTACCACACACACACATAGCTGAGACACAGCTAGAAATGGGAACATAGAGACATCACTGTAGAAGATTAACTGTGGTCCATGCAGTCCTGGAGTCATAATTTTACATCCCCCTAGTTTTGTAGTCACAGTGGCTCAAGTGTTGGAAGTGTCTTTTGAAAACACTATGTGATGTTAATTAAATCTGAGTGAGCAGTTCCTCTCTCCAGGAAACTTCTTACCACAGTAAAAAATGATCTCAGAATTCTCTTTTATTTTCCACTATATTTAATGCATATAACATACCAAATATGTGCTCATTATAAAGCTTCCAGTAAACAAAATGCAACAGTTTACTTGCAGAAGAGTATTTTATTCTATGTTATATGTTGATGTTTAACCATATAACCACCAGCACCCTACCCATATTGTTCAAGGATCAATTACATTTCCAAATTTAATTATATAATTCTTCTTAATAAAACATCCTTCTGGTCTAGTGTATATTTAAGCTGATTATTACAATTCTTGTACATGAACCATGTAAAATAATTTAGGACTGGGTTTTAACTCTACGGAAGTAAATGATTATTTTCTTAAACTAAAGTAATTCTCAAACAAACCATAACAGAAGTGAAGTTGTTTTACTTTAACTTTGACACACATCATGATAGTTTGCCAGGTAAATTTAAGAAGAGGTCTTATTGGCATCAATATCAACATCAGTAAAAATTATAAGCAAGGAAGATCATTGGAATTTATAAGTATAATCCTATTGTTTTCTTGTTGCCAATAATAATTACGGACTAAACTGAGTGACCCCCTTTTAGTAGTTATCAGTGTTATGCTAGTAATTCTTTTGCATTTGAATTTCAAAATGCATGTTGGGGTTTAATTTGTTTTATTTTTCTAACATAGAGAAACTCTCTTACCAATACTATTGCTCATTCAAACAAAGCCTCAACAAGTTATTTTTCAGTTCTTAGTGACCAAAAAGTAGCTCTGTAAAGTGAAATCCTTCTAGAAAAGTAAAAATTGCCAGGTAGAATTTTGAAAGATCGGTGACTATGTAGAATTGAAGAAGATGCTTGATTTATTTCCTTCAGACTCTCTAGGATGCTGGGACAACCTGCTGTCATCTGCCACAGCTCATTAATCTCCCATTATCCCATCGGCTAATGTGCTTTAAAATAGTGAACCTAGTAATGAACCAGCATTGATGGTCCACACGGCCAATCATGGAGGGTTGGAAAGGCAAGCAACTTTCCTTCATCTTGGTGGCTGCTCTGAACAGCTGCAAGGTTGCTGGTCATGAGTGTCATTTTTTGGCAGTTGCCAGCCCAATGGGCCAGGAAAGTGGAGAAGGGAGTGGCTTATATAGAAAGCAAACTCTCATCACCACAGAAGGTCAAAGCCTCAACCAAACAGGTGAGAATGTTCACTAAGGAGTCGTCTGTGGAGATTTATTGAGGGAGTTAGCAGCCCGCTAATTCCATTTGAGATTCAACACTAACCAAGAGAAAAAATACACATGTAGAACCAAGAAGGTAAGGGGCCTGTTCCCAACCAGTTTAAGGGACTGTGTCACATCTGTGTTCCTTCTGAGCAAACACTGGCTCTGTGGCCACATTGCTTGATGAGACAGGCCCTTGACCTTTCGGTTTATCAGAGCATGAGTTCCTGAGCCGAAAGGAGGTGATGATAATTCTGGAAGGAAGTCAGGCGACCATGCTTTGACAATTCAGGCAAAATACCAAACCATTTCAAGAGGACACTAAGTAAAAGCATGCGATAGAAAGTAATAAGAGAAAGCAAAATCAAGTTTTCCCATAGCAGTTCTGTGGATATTCCAACATCAGGGAGGGAACAAAGAAGTTGCTGCCCTAGAGAGTCATGTACCTGTATCTACAGGAGTAAATCTTATGTATCTTACAGAAGGTACAGTCAAAAGTCACTCAAAGAACATTTGACTGAATGAATGAATGAATGGTTACATTAATAAGGAAGAGCTGTTCCTGAGTTTTGAGGAACTGATACTCATCTAGGGAAAGTAAATATGCTAGCAATGACTGACACTGCCAATGAATGATGCCAATACCTAGATGTCTGGTATTTCTGGAACACATATCTGGCACGTCCTAACTAGCAGACTATGTTCTACCCTGGATTAAACTGAGAAACAGCAATACTGCCAGAAGAAGTTGGAGAGAAACTTAAGGAGCATTTGAACGTTTCTGGTAAGACACATAAGAAGTAGTAAATTTAGGCAAAAATCAGAAATAGTCTAGTTACTTGTACACTCAGATCCTCATAAAACAAGGCACAGAGCATCAATAATTAAAGTGAATTTGGGATTCATAATACGGGGTAAGAAATATGGGCTGGTAAATCTTGAGAGTAAAAATTTAAATTTATATAAGAGAATAGAATAATATAGAACACTAATGTATTGGGCAAGGAACAGAGACAGAGGCAGATTGATGGCCAATATCTAAGATATATCTTTACTTATTCCTAGAGTTTATGAGGTAAATATCTATCACACAGTAGGTCATAAATATTTCCTAAATAACTAAATGAAAATCAGGAAAAAGCGTCATTTTAAAAGTAAATAGGGGGGCCGGGGAGTAAATAGAAAAGGGCTGGGGAGATAGCTCAGCAGTCTAAGCACCTACCTGGAAAGTGCAAGGACCTGGGTTTGATCCCCAGTACCTCATGCTTTGCTGTCTCCACCCCCCAGCACACTATGCCTGCCACCTAGTCTGGGCATGGAGGCGCATACCTATAATCCCAGTGCTGGGGAGACTAAAAACAAGAGGATCACTGCACGTCCAAGCTGTGTAGTGAGATCCTGTGCCAAATACGTAAAAAAGACATATATTGAGATATACTAATATATCCCAGAGAAAGTAAAGCATATTTTAAAATATAGATTAATGGAAATTAACAGTTTAACAAAAGATGAGAAAGAAACTGCTAGTCACAGACAAGTCACGTGGGTCCACAGGGAATTTCTAGGGACAGTCAAACTTCCTGGACTAATAGCTTCCAGCAGAGGCAGCTCGCGTGCATTCTTCCACGGCGAGGAACAAAGGAGGAACGAGCCATGTGTTGTCCTTATGTTCTTCACCTTTATATTTCAGCTTAAAATCACATCCATCAGATCTCCTGTGATTTTGTCACTCTAGGTACCACTGTGGAGGCCTCGATAGTAGTACTCTTTGTTCCTGAGCATGCAGTGCTGAACAGAGGGAGAGTTGAGTCACACCACCACGGTATCCTTGTCTTTAGAGGTCTGTCAGATCCATAAACAAATAATACACACTACCTCGAAATTCATGGTCAGGGAAGATGAAGCATGGGGAGGTCATGAAATGAAAGCTACCCTGAACGTGATACGCACTCCATGGCCATCGGAATAGACAGATCCTTTTCTTACTTTACTGAAGCAGATGAGCATATGAAAATTCGCATGAAAGGTGATCCAGTAGAACAGAAGACCCTGACTCAAGAGACTACGCTAAATCCGGTGCATCAAACAGCTGCTTAATACGGTTCTGCTTCCTTCCCGAGGAGGGCACATGAATCAAGATGGACACATGGTACTGCTGCAAAACAGGGAATTTGTTTTTAGGCTGAATGAGAATGTTGATTGTGAGAGCCTGCCAAGAGTGAAGACAATAGGGCTGGTGAGATAGCTCAGCAGACTAAGAGTCTGCTTAGGCAAGCGCAGGGACCAGGGTTCAATCCCTGGTATCACATGCCACGCTGGCCCTGCCCCCAGTAGCGCTCTGCCAGTGACCAACTCTGGGTGTGGTGGTGCACTCCTGTAATCCCAGCACTGGGAAGGCTGAAAGCAGAAAGATCACTATGGGTCTGAGCTTCATAGTAAGACCCTGTACCAAATACATTTAAAAAATAAAGTAAAATAAACTGGGGACAATGAACACAGAGTTGGTAGCAAAATTTTTGACTAAAAATATTACCACAACTCTGCAATTTGAGATTCTGAAATATAACACATTCAAGAAGATTTTCAAATTTATACAGTGCAATACTAAATTATCTGCAAGGAAAAAAATAAGAGGAATCTTCAAAAATAAATTCATAGAAAAAAAAACAAAAACAATTCTAGAAAATTCTCATGATGTAACCAAGTTATCAATGTCACGGGCAGTGAGAATGGTAGCAGTTAATTAATTGAGAGAAGGAGAGAGATGAGGCATTTTCAAGAAGACCACCTCTGATCACCTGTAAGAGGGTGTGCTGCCTGGAGAGCTCTTCTGGAAGGCCTGCCTGCGATGTGCGACAGGGCTCCAGCTGCTGGCTCTTTAGAGAGACAAGGTGTCAGCAGAAGGCAATAGCCAGCAAGGAGCCTTCTACTCATGGACTTTCATGGCATTCTGCACTCCCCATTCCTCGTGGCCCCATCAGAGCCAAGTGTTACGCCTCCTGCATGAATTGACTCTTTCTTCCAAAGTTCTTCACTGTATTCATGACCACTTCCAGCCCATGTTTTCCTAAAGTTTTGTGAGTGTGATTCAGAGTATGTAGAAGTTTTATTTCACTCAGCTGCCCACATTTACATGCCCTCACTCTGCTGATTACTACTTTGCGTCCTGATGGTAAATTGTGTCGCGACAAAAGAGTGTGTGAAAACATGCTGAACACTGAAAACCTTATGCCAACCAGTTGTGTTTTTACCCCAATCTTTATTATTTTCTGAGTGGGTATCTATTGCTCTAGTGGATTATATTTAACTTTTCACCGATGAAATAACTGGGAACCATTTTCCAGGGGTGTCAATTAGTCCTGCAGTACACAATGAGATACTTTTAGGAACTTGAGTCAAATTAGGTGAGGTTGTACGGCAGCTGTGACAAAGGGCTTCTGTATCCATTGTTACAAAGAACCTAACTGCGACAAAGCTTGCTTTTGGTGGATTAACTAAGGGTGAATTTGTACAACCCAGCTGAACTGAGGCAGCATGGTTCTGGGTGTGGAAGGGTCTCCTGAGGATTGTTTCCAGCAGCAAAAAAGCAGAACTAGAGGGGAAGACAGTGTGCTGTTGATTCTCCTGGAGAAGCTTATGGTGCTGGCTTTCCTGATATGAACTCAGCTGTTATCATCCGAGGACTTTGGAACCTTGCTGTTGCTGAGGGTGGCTGCGGTTCTTTTCAGGGGAGCTCTGATCCTTACTTTGAGCATCACTTCCTGGCTCCAGGGCAGACCCGTCAGCCTTCTGGCACAGAGCCTTCATCCCACTGGCACAGACTCTCTAGCATCTACCACTGACCTTCCCAGGGCAGATCCCTGGTACAGACTTACATGAGACATTGCCACGGGTTCTAGGCCTCCATCTGGATGAGTGGATGGCTTTGCCATGGCTCTAGGCCTTCAGCTGGACTCATGAAGGACATTGGTGTGGGATCCAGGCCCTCAGCTGGATTCTTTAGGTCACTAGTGTGTACACAGGTCTCCTGTCCTATCTTGAATTTAACTCTTTGGGTGAATATTATAAAATAATCCTATAAATTATGCATCCTGTATTCAATCCTTTCCCTTTTAAACTGTGACTACAACATTGGTCGTCTCCAAAAATAGCTGTCTGTCCTCAGAAAAGTACTACAAACTGCTCAGATGCTTTAATTCATTAAGGGCACACAGAGCATAGGTTTAAATAATTAGTAATTTTCAGGGCTGTTTTTCTTTTACTCTTTTAAGCTGCTGAACAAAGTGGTTCCAATGAAACCCTTCCATACCATGAGCAGATCGGCCTTGCCAGGCGCTATGTTCTGTCTTTCTCCTCACTTCGGTCCCTGCTCATGGACCCTTGCACATCTCTGAGCAGAACAGACCAGCTTCTCTAGTCAGTGCCTTTTCTTATTTGTAGTTCTTTGCATGCTAAGAGCTTAAGTTGAAACAACTGGCCAGGATAGGTGAGTAAGTCTGTGTCATGAATATGACCTGTGTTTTTCCTTTTGGTTTACACTCCAAATTTCAACTAATTTTTTTTTTCTTGTGTTAAAAGAGGAGTTGAGCAGGAATTTTAGGAACTGCAGATATGGTGCTCATTTCTATGCAGTTCAGGCTACCCTTGTGCTCACTTTGTAGCTGAGGCTGGTCTCGAACTCACATCGATCCTCCTTCCTTGGCTTCCCAAGTGCTGGAATTACAGAGGTGTGCCACCACGCCTGGCTAAAAGCATCTAATTTTCAAGGGACAATGAGAAGATGGTACAATGGATGAACTATGACCATTTTCACCCATCCCAAACTCATGAAAAGTGGAGTCCAAGTCCCTCTAATCTTGAACGACACAGGAGAAATGTGCCCCAGAAGGCTTACTGTCACCTTACCTAAAGTTGAAGGGTTTCCTCCTCTCAAGGCCTCCCAGTGTTCTTGGACAGTGAGAAACCCACCCCTGAGGATGGACCAAAGACACAAAGATGAGCTGGCCAGCGGTGACACAGTCGATATGTACTGCTGGAGTTTAGACAAGAGAGAGCACCATTGAGAGATGAGCAATTAGGAAAGCCTTCTTAAACAGTTTTCTTGAGTCATATTTACTCCACAGAGTGGGTGTTGTACACAGTTGTGCAGATAGAAGTCTGTGAACAGCAAGTCCTCAGCCGGGTCTACAAATTAAGAAGTAGAGAGAAATTGTTACTATCCATTAGGTAAGGAAGGTTCTGCTGGAAAGAAGATAATCCACAGGGTTTAGCAGTACTAGGATGGGTTGGACAATTTTATTTTATTACTAGCTGCTTATAACACATAAGCATTTTTGGACCATTTTGTAGTGAAAAAAGAATATATATATATATAGATAGATAGATAGATAGATAGATATAGATATAGATATATAGATACATCTGTATGTACAAAATAGGATAGATATACAGCTACTTTCTCTTAGTGCAATGAGAAGAAAGATTTATCCTAGTAGTGTTTAGACAAGATATCATGTGTGCATCTTGCACTAGGAATAACTACTATGAAGAAAACAATATGCAATGTATTAATTGTTGTAACTGTCCTACTAACCTGTTTTGAAACTGTCTCATTGTTATTTCTTTCTCAATAAAATTAATTTAAAAATAAGCATTTTTAACTACTGTAGTTTTATTATTTCTAAGCATGACTGTTAGTATACAACTCTCAAAATTACACATATTAAACAGAATAATGAGCCCTTACTTTTTTCCTTTCTCTCCCTATTCTTTTCTCTATAAATTGGAGACTTTAACATTAAAGGCCCAAACAATTGTTAAAGGAAGTTTTCTAGTATATGGCAATATTTTATACTACTCCTTCTCTTTAAACAATCAACACTTGTTTGATTGAGAAATATAAATAAGATATATCTGTTGCTATCTATCATCCTCACCCTCCAATCACTTATATAAAAAGAAAATGAGATGGGGCCAGTGAGATAGCTCAGTAGAGTAAGCACTTGCCTGGCAAGCACAAGGTCCTGAGTTCAATCCCCAGTACTACAGAGAGAGAGAGAGAGAGAGAGAGAACGCAGATATCAGCAGTATGCAATTATTCTATGTGACATGTTGCTGTCTGTAGCAGACTGGTAAGTGGCTGGTACTAGAGCTTTACCTCTAATGCTCGGTAACACATCTATGGTGGCCTGCATTTTCAAACCTCATCAAAAGGAAGAGGAAAAACTTTGTTATATGAGAGTAAAAAAAAAAAAAAAAACTTGTAACTTATTGTGGTCAGTTACATCAGGTTTTAGATGAGCAGGTTGAATCTCAGCAAGACTGAACAGTTTGCCAGAACTTTCTGATTAATTGATTCCTACATTTGCCATCACATTTTTTCTCCCCAAATCAAATTTTCTTCTTTCACTAGAAAAAGAAGTTATGTCTCTAAAGTTGTATCCAGACATTTAAGTCTTAAAATGTCCTTTTGAAAAATCTTGGAAAATAACCAAGCCCAAAAGGCACAAGACAGTACCTGCCTTTAAGTCCACAAAGGACCACACCAAACTGGCCCACTGTGGTTGCAATGGCAAGTGCTAAGTGGTAGAGCAAGTTAACGACTTGGTTGTTTGCTGTTGGAGGTAAAAATACATCTCGAGGGCCCAGCCAAGTTCCTGTGGAGATCTGTCCACATCCCCAAAATACCACACACACTTGGCAAGAAGGGCTGATTATGGCCAAGCAAGCCCACGATCTTGAATAGCAAGAGTATTTCGAGTAAAGAACAACATAAGGCAGCAAAGCTCTCATTCCTAGGGGTGCTGTTTTATCATCCCCAAATTCTATACTACGCTTTTCTTTTTTCCTCCATCTGCACATCAGCTCTGCATTCCAAACCCTAAAAACTACAAAAACTACTTTTAACTGAGGTCATATTTGAGAGAGACAGAGAGAGACACAGAGAGAGAGAGAGAGAGAGAGAGAGAGAGAGAGAGAGAGAGAGAGAGAGAGAGAGAGACTGGCCATGAGTTCACTTATAGCCCAGGCTGGTCTCAAACTCGCAGTGATCCTCCTACCTCAGCCTCCCAAATGCTGGGATTACAGGACTGCACTGTTTTTCTTTTTTCTTTCTTTTTTTTTTTTCTACCCTTCTATTTAAAATTTTCTAAATTTTTTCCAAAGGGATAATACACACTGATTGTATAATGAAAAAAAAAAACTTACTAAAATTATTTACTCTCTGTTACTAAGGGACTCAGCTCAAATTTCAAAAGTTCTCCAAGGACAATGCCAATTTTCCTTTTCTGTGTCTTACAGCCATTACACTGTTTCTTTTCCTTACAATCAGACTTGAATGAGGAATTTGGCTCTGCTGCTGGGAGGTTACCTTTGCAGAGAATGTCAGTTTTCGAATAGTGAATGCAATTTGAACGCATAGGTGAAAGCAGAGACATGAGCCTGCAGCTGAAAAAATGCATTATTTTAAATTATTTAAAGGAGGAAAGCGTGACTCCATGACAGTGTACTTCTCCCCCACAGCTGAGGCCCTGGGCTTGGTTCTTAGTACAGGTTTAAACCAAAGTTTAAATTAATCCTATTAAAATTGAATAGATAAGTGTCACCAGATCCACATATTGTTTTACCTTGATGCTGCTCATTGGGGAGATCAATTGAATTGATGTATAACTATTCTTACGAAATTGCTTGTTTAATTAGAATTCAAGATTATGCTCATTGAGAATTTTAGTTCAAATTCATCAACATTAAGACTTCTTTACAGTATTTTCTAAAATTTACAGTATTTTGAAGATGCATTTTTTCTTATATGAAGCGTTAGCTGAAATGCCAGTCAGCATGCAGCCACCTTTCCGTATTTCCGACTTCCTGGAAGTACTCGACAGTTGTCATAGTAAAGATGATTACATGGTAGGATGCATGAAGCGGTTTTGAAAATTCTTCAAATTTGATTAAGAATTTTCTCGAAACTTAAAGATTAAATTGAAATCTATCAGATGAAAGCCTCATGCCATTTTCTCATAAGGCAGTCCTAGTACGTTTTGTAAAGATCCTATCACAAGGCGCGGAAGACCTGTGCACCCCATCACGTCCGTGTGCACTACTGCTTACCACATAGAAGCATGCCTTGGTTTTCATGCACACCCAAAATTTAACGCAAGAAAAAAAAAAGATCAATTTAATGAGCTAACATTTGCTAAGCACACTGTGCTACCAGAGATGCAAATCTGTGAGCTTCTGGGGCTTCTTTTCCTAAGAGTTCATGGTGAATGAGCATCGATATTTTACAGATAATTTAAAGACTATGATTATCTGGGGCCAGCAAGATAGCTCAGTGGTCCAAAGCACCTGCTTAGGCAAGCTTAGGCAAAATACAGGGACTGTGGTTGGATCCTCGGCAGCCCAGGACCCCTAGCCCCGCCCCCAGGGCGTGCTGAGCCCACCAAAAATAAATAAATAAATAAATAAATAAATAAATAAATAAATACTACGATTATCTTCTAGATATATGTGAAGAGCTTAGTACACAACCATTGAACAATAAAATTGTAAAGGGAATCTACTGCCCCTTGTATCCCTGACCATACCTCTCCAATATATCAGTACCAACATTCTGACCCTAAAATGTAAGGAATAGATTTGTTCTCTTCCTACCTGGACTAGAGAGAAAAGTTTCATCAAAGATCTCCCGCAGCTATTCTTTGGTTGGCCTTAGGCTTTTCAGGTAGGAGAGGAAGGCGAACGAGCTTCATGCACTGAAGAGCAATTCGCTTGCTTTGACATTTGTTGGACATTTCTCATCATGTTTGCTGATATCCCAGCAAGTTGTTGGGAACCCAGTGCATTGAGTAAATAGTTCCATTTCTCTTCCTCCCTGAAGTCCCACTTCCTCTCCTCCCTTTCTTTTTCCCTGTCCTTTTCCTCACTCTCCCTCTGCATGCATGAGAGCACGTGGGCATCTCCGCGCCTTCTACCTCCCTTCGGGCTGATGAATGCAGCCATTTAGATATTCCGTCTAACGCAAGCCTGAATCCAGGAAGCAAAATGCAAAGAAGGCGAACGCGCTTCCGGTAGCACCATTTGAAACCGCAGCTCGCCGGCTGCTCACTCCACCGTCCTAGCAGTGCAGCAGGCCTGGCGAACAGTGGTTGGGCCTTCTCCCGTGCGTGGCCTTGCTTCAACTCTCCCAACTCAATGTCCAGTTATTTTTCACTTAATTTCTACTCTTTACCATTGGGCTTCTGGATCAGCAGTTTTTAGAAACTCTTCTATGCTCCATATTCATAAAACTCTACATATATTCAACTAGCAACTCAATCTGATAGATGATCAGATGAGTTTAGACAAAGCAAACACAGAGAGCTATCAAAGATAGTAATGCTACAGTTGGAAAAACCTCAGTATAAACTGGTTATTATATCATGCTACAAGTATTACATTTTCTTGATGTGATCACTAGAATATAGACATGTAGAAAAGAAAACATCTTTATTCTTAGTTGTATGTCATGTTTAAATGTGAGATATATCAAATGTCTTGATTTCCAAGCTTGATGTAAAATAGTTTCAATAACGATAAATAAATGTATCCATGCATCTAAAACTAATGCATTTATGTAAACAATATATAATTTGGGGGCTGGGGAGATAGCTTGGCAGTCTAAGCACCTGCCTGTCAAGTGGAAGGACCCAGGTTTGATCCCCAGTACTGCATGCCATCCTGGCCTTGGAACCCAGTGCTGGGAAGGCTGAGACAGGAGGATCATATGAGTCCAAGCTGCATAGTGAGACCCTGTACCAAATGCATAAATAAATAAATAAAAGATTAATATATAATGTATATAATTGGGGAAATAAAGGTTATATGTTTAGACATTATGTATCCATATATTTATACATATCTATATATTTATTATATAATACATATTTATGTATCATGTGTATGCTACTATATCATATATTAGTATAAAATATGGGTATCACATGCTTACAATACATAAATCAATAGTCATATTATATAGAGTATATTAATGTATACTTATGCACGTTTATATTGTGTTCATTTATATTACAATATATGACTATAATATTATATTTTCATTGTCTCAGTTATACAAATGTATTGATAAGTACATAGTGAAAATACAAATCATTATTGTGAGGATTAAATAAATGCTTTTATTATCTGAAATTTATTTGATTATTTGATTTCCTTAACTAAGTATTCAAAAGAAGGTTGCAGGCTTAATCCTAGCCAATTTGGGACACAGTGTTTTAGGTACTGGGGAATCAATTTCAATTACACGAGAAAGAGAATAAAGCTAATTAACAGGAAATATATTTGTTTATGGATAATTAAGTGTTGACTTTCAAGGGAAGAAAACCCCCTCGCCCTCCAGATTTTTTGAAGCAGGAATGACCAGTTGGTGAGAGGTGGAAGAGGGGCATCTGCTCCCAGCGCAACTGGGGGACCTTCAGGCTTGCACAGGAAGTCCCTTTCCTTACCGCACCCTGTAAACTACTGCCTACTGGGAACATTCTACTAATTGTAGAGTGGTCAGGGCTGGGATGCATGATGAAAAGGTTCGTTTTTGGAAAGAAACTTCTCTACTTCACTTAAGTTCTTGTGAGAGATATTTCTGATGAGTGCAGATGAGTCAGGCAGAAGCTTCGAGCATCTAGTATGCAGAACAGTTTTGGAATGTTGGATGTTCATCCTGAAGAGGTAGACAGCTGCTACCCCACAGAAGTACCTCTGAAACGTGCTGTGGGGAGCGCCGTGCTGCCACTCTATTTTATACCTCTTCGGAAAAGTGAGGGCTTTTCAAGAACTCCTCTATGGAAGGCCTGGGCACGCTGTATAACATTAACTACTTCTGCCTTCCTGCTTAAAAAATGCAAATAGTAATAATAACTTAGTTCAGATAGTGTGACTTTCAATTGCTTATACATACAACTCTTAAGTATTTCGTAAATGCTTTAACAATCATCCTTTGGATTACACACCATGCCCTAATAGGAGCTTAGCAAAAAAGTGCCTGTTTTCGCGAAGATTAGTGCTTTCGCCATCGTTTTCTTTGTAAATGATGTGAAGTATGAAGACTGGAAAAGGAGAGGGCATTGTCGTAAAGCACTCTCATCATTCAAGAAATATGAAAGCCAGGAAAGGATCTCCAGCATTTCTTTCAATCTGTATGTTTTGTTTCGTTTTAACAGAACTAAAATGAATTTCAGAAGTTTTCCTGCCACCTGAGGAGGAAGAAGATATTGGAAGCCTGAGCACACATTTTCCTTAAAAGCTCTGACAACCAGAGAAGGAAAGGTGATGTGATGGGACAGGAAAAAAAAAAAAAAAACCCTTACTGAGATGTCCCTGAGAAAATGGCCCAAACCTTAATATCAACATGCAAGTAAATTCACCAGTTCTAGGTTAGATATAAAAATTATCTTTTGTAAATTATGTTTTAATCCACACATATGACTTTCAAGGAACACGTTATGTTTCCCCAATTATAGATATAAAAAACTGAACCAAGCAATTTACCCATGTTATTATGGTTGGTACACAATAGAGCTAGAATTTGATTCCAGGTACATTTTTTCCCCCACACACAATTTCCTTGGATAAGAACATAAATTAAAACTAAGCTACAAAAATCTATGAACCAGGCTCATTCTCTGGGCATTTTTCATAATGAAACACAACTCTTGCCTTTCTAGGTAAGTCTCCTGTAGGTGCCAATCAATACATGTTGTGAATATGACATTAATCTAAGTACACTTGCAATGAGTAGAAGATCCACTATGTTCATTATCAAATAAACTCGTTATATGATTGTTAAACACACCTTCATTTTGTGTCTAATAGAAACCATATGATTTTCAAATAACTGAAATGACATCTACTGTATTCTATGTACTATACTGCATTTCACAATAATAGACATTTTATGTGAAATTAAAGAGCAACTAAAGATATTATATTTGTCTTTAGAGATGTTCACAATCTAAAAATGTTTCCGACATAGATAAAAATACTGAGTTGAGCTCTGACTTTAAAGGACACTTAGCTGCATGAGTGAACACACCTTACCAAGTTCTAACTAAAACACCATCCAAAAATGTCTCCACTTGTTTGTAGATACACTGCAGAAAAAACTTAATTTTCTTATTCCCTTCCCTGTTTCTTCTCTATTCAAGATACACCTCATCAAACTGCAGAAGGGTGTTCAGGTCTGAGAGGCAAAGCAAACATGGATCCCATAATGTGAGTCTAATTTTATGAAGTTAAATGACTGTCCAAGATATGGAGAGTTTATGGAGATAAAATAAATCAAACTGAAAAAGTTCAGAAGACTGACAATATTACATTTTAATGGTGGATTTCCGAACCTAAAAAATGTTTATATAATTTCCATGAAAGCAATCTAAAATGGCAAATCAAGCTGAAGATTAAAGAAGTACATTAGAATAAGTATGGATTTGCTAAAAATATATTATTTCAGGGCATCGTTGAATTATTTTGCACAGTTCATGGTGGTCATTACGTAAAAGTTGAGAAAATATTGTCAGTGCAGTGAGCTTAGACTTTAGCAATACAACAAGAACCGCCTGCCTGTTTTTCTGGAGATGTCATGATTGAGGAATAAGAGCACAAACTCGTTAGGAGCTCAGTTGGGAGAGAGGTGAGAAAGCTGCTGTACCTTAAAGACAGAAAAGACACTTTTTTTTTTTTTTGTATTTCACAGTCCTCTGTGGGTAGTAGAATAATCAGAGAAGTCAATAGTGACCATGTCCCAAATCACGTCCCTTGAAACTGTGCAAAGCACGCTGCACACGACTACAAATATTCACTGCTATGTGAGCTCTCAAGCTGAAAAGTCTCCAGGGTGAATGTCAGATACTGTATGTTCATCTCATTCCTTGATTGTACTTACTAAATACAAATATTCATTTCTTTCTTTATCTAGATCAGTGAAACCTAAACTTTATTCATGTCTTAACCTTTTCACGCATATATTCGTGCATATCTCTGTGGACTCGGTGGGTTTCCTCAGCCTGCGCTTCCTTCAGATGTGGTGAATCCAGCTCTTTCCTGCTGTGTCCCCCTCACTGTCCCATCCACCTTCAGCTCTGTCACTCTGCTGCTTCCAAGAAGACCTGTCACGGGCCTCGTCTGTGTGAACAGTTCCTCTCTGCTGGGATAAGAGAGTAAACAATGTTCCTTGTCAGTGTCCCCTTTGCAGGAATTACAAAATAATCTCAGATACACAAGTAATTGCCAGAACTTTCAGACTCTTCACCGTCACAATTTCCAAGCTGGAGCTAGGCATGGTCAGTCCTGCCACCAGACACCCATCTACGCATGAATCCCTTGTGATGGCTGCCACCTACCAATCCTCCAAGCACCTTGCCTTTGACTCCTCTAAATCCATTGGAGGAATCTGATGTAAGATAAACCAGGCCTTCTTTTTTTATGACTTTACCATAGTGCTCTGGTCTGAGATGGGTATCTTTCCAGCTGACCCATCCTTTGTCCTTGTCATCTATGATTTCTTTCAGCTGCCCTCTATAGCCAGTCAAGCAAAACTGTACAGGAGTCAGAGCTCTTCAGTTTTCTGCTAATCTCACTGCATCTGCTTGGGAAGTTTCTTAATATCCTTTAAGACCATCAAATCATCACAAGTCCAGTCGATGGTAAGGCAGAGTGGGCTGCAGACAACTTCTCTTCAAACACATTTCCCGTCATTTCCCTTTACGTTTGATTTCAGTTGACACCGTCTCTCTCATTTCTTTCTCTTGTATTTTTCTATCCCTTTTTGTTTGGAGTTTTTGTTCTTCCCATTGTTTCTATTATGCTAGTTTCTTCTCTTGTCACTTAGACACTGGAGCAAACCTTTCATTTACTCATGGATTTTCCCCCTCCTCTTCATAATCTTCGTTTGTATCTTACTTTCTCTGGTCATCTGAAGTTTAAAATTTGGTGACATTTCAGATGACATTATTTGATTTCTCCAAGAAACTTCTTGAACTTCCTGAAATCACTCTTGCTCCACACCAGGAATCCGAGGAAGGAGCAGAGGCCCCAGTGCTGAGCCACAACTCAGCCTCTACCACTCTGAGGTCCTCCATGGCATTCCATTCTTAGTATACCACAGAAAGTGCCCACAGCACATGGGCTACAGCACATTTAACCTGTGTGTCATGGAGTCAGATGGCCTGAGACCAAATTCTTACTTGTCACTTAACAAGCATGGTGACCTTGAACATTTAAGTTATTTAAATTCTTAAAGCTTCACCTTACTTTTGCTCTAAAATGGCAAATGTTAATGCTACAAAGCCAACCCCACAGGTTACTGTAGTGCTAAATGTGATTGTAGATTTGCACAGAATCAAAGTTAATGTCAATACATATTAGCCTCTCTGGTTAGTGTACTTATAGGAACATAAATTTTCCTCTAAAAACCTTCAGGTCAGCTGTATTTCTGAATTCTTTATTTTTCACATTTTAGAAAGGCAATACAGTGAATGTATTACATATTATAAAATACCCCAAGTAAGTCCTGTAGCTTAGTATGTTTTACCATAAAATCAGTGATGAGCTTAGTGAATATTGGAAATATAGAGAAGAGATTATATATATTAATATTTCTACATACTTAAATTTTTACTTAAAATTGAACCATAATAGTATGTAGCTATGTTCTTTAGTTTACACATAAATATATTTTAAATTTTCTTAAATTTTTTCTGTTCAGTGGTGTATAACTTTTAAGTCACTGGGACACAGTACTGGACACACATAACTTACAGAAGGAGCATAAATTGGGCTCATGGGCTCTGAGAGTTCGGTGCTTGCTGGACTGGCTCTGAGACTGGGACATCCTGGCCAAAGGAGGTGGGACAGCCAAACTGCTAGGCTCATGGAGACCAGCACACAAGAGAAAAGGGCCAGTAACCAGGCACACACCACACTCCTCCCCCCCATGACCCACCCACCCAGGCACACCAAGGAGTGTGTCACTCTAGTCCCCAAAGCTAGGAAGTTTACACAGTGATGCTCAACCCCCCAAGCAGTATTTCCACGTCTCCAATAAGAAACATCTAGGGCAGATTTGAACATCTCATTTAAGAGAGCTTGTAATTCCATATAAAGGAAGGGGGGCCTAAAATTTTGATTTTTTCAGACTAATATTCCTAGACAATTCTGTGTACTCAGGACATTTGGAAAGCTGCTTCACCACACCTCCCAGAAAGTGACCTGCTCACTCCTTTCATGTGGGGTCTAGAGTGGGGAGCTGCGCACTAAGATGTTAGACAGACTCCAGCCTTGGGCTCTGCACAGACAGGCCATGTCTCCTCTCCTCACCCTAGCGCCTATTCACTGTTTTTCCCTTCTTGAATCTCTTTCCCATGGACTCTTGTTCTCCGGGTCCTTTCCTGCCCTTTTGCCACTGGCAGTTTCCTATAAATGCTCTTCCTTCCTTTCCCTTCTAGTCTGTCTGTTCTCATCCTTTTAATGGATCGATTCAAAACTCCTGGATGCTTTCTCAGTCGACACATTGTTTTCAAAGCTATTTAAAGAACATATTTGTAGGGGGACATGCAGGGACTTGCATCCGGCTCTTGTGTTGCATCTTTACTTTTCTAGTGAATTAAAATCAAGATGTGGAATAAATACATCTTAGCAAGAAACTGACATAAACCTGGGAGACATAATAAATAGGGAAGTAATTAGCAAAGGAGTTAGTTTAAGATACTCTCACTGGCAAGAATACCATACCCTGTCCACAAGATAAAACATCTGAGGAGTTTGTTATTGTCATTGCTTTATGTATTTAGTACAGGGTCTACAGGGTCTCAGAGTACAGATCAGACTCATAGTGATCCTCCTGTTTTCAGCCTCCTCCCAAGCGCTGGGATTACAGGTGAGTGCCACCACGCCCAGTCTCAATTGCTGTCTCAGCGCGCCCCCAGGGGCAAGGCCAGCACGGCAGGCCAGGGATCAGACTCAGGTCCCTGCATCTGCCTAAACTGGTGCTTTAATCTGCTGAGCTATCTGGCTAACCCTTTGAAGAGATTTTAGTATTTTGATCTGAGGTTTTCCTAAAAGCCTTTTATGTTGAGAAGGTGTCTTGGTTACTTTTTTTTCCCCTTGCTGGAACAAAATACCTAACACCAAAAATTAAGGAAAGAAAGATTCTGCTAGCCGCAGTTTGTGGAGGTTTCAGTGCATAATCAGGTAGCTCCAAGGCAGAGTGGCTCATAGCAGAGGACAGCCATTCTTGGTGGTGGAAAACAGCAAAGAGCAAAGCGAGGAGCTGCAACTGGGACTGCTAGCAAGCCTCTTCCTTCTATGGAGTGCAGGCTCTCCACCCCAGGGCGGGTGTCACACTCAAGCCCATAATACCAGCACTGGATCATGAATTCATCACAAACTCTAGAAGCTGCCCCAAGGACTGCACAAGGCTTTCAGAGGAACACCTAGACATAAACCATAACAGAAAGTGACAGAATCCTGGGCAGGCTACACAGTCCACTGAAAAATTCTTAGCTGACTTTATTGGAGGTAGGGCCTGTTAGAGGTGGGTCGCCAGCCATGTGGACCTGGAGGAGGACGCGGCCCCTCCCCACTCCTCCCTTCTCTCTCTGCACTCTAGCCCCAGTGACAGGAGCAGCTTTGGTCCGCGGCCGCCACGCCAACCTGCCACTTCTATTTGAGCCTGTGGCTGTGGAATGAGGCCCCTGGGACTCTGAAACAAAATCAGCCCTCCTCTGCTCAATGGTGGGTGCCCTGTACTGTATCTCCGTGACAAGAAAGTGACGAAGCCAGGGCTGAGTAACAATTCCGTAAGAATTAGGTGGATTAGATGACAGTCTGATAAAGGAGCTCCAGAATGACATTAGCACATGCATGCTCCCATCGATCATGTGGCCAATGGGCATCTGCTGCATGGCAAAGCAGGCCCTAACTTACTTCACAATTAAAGAAGAGAAACTTCTCTGTACTGAAACTGAAGCAAAATTAATCCATAAGAATATGGATTAACATGCATATATGCTCTAAATGTTAAATATTAATGTAAGAGCTGTTTCATATTTAAAAAGCTTTGAAACAATTCCAAACTGTCAGAAGTTCAAGAATAAATCAGAAAATTTTCATTCTCAATTTTTTTTTTTTTTTTTTTTTTTTTTTTTGTGAAACCGGGGATTGAACTCAGGCCCTCGCATTTGTCAGGGAAGCGCTTATTCCACTGAGCCGTCCCCCCCCCCGCCCCTCTCAATATTAATATACAATGTATAAAATATTAATTCTATATATTTTATATTTTATATTGTATATCATTAATATATACTATTTTAAGTGGTAAGTTATATGCTATTTAATTTATATAATTATAATTATATAAAGTTATATAATACTATAATACATGAATATATGAGTGATTATAATCAGTAAGATTCATATTTTCTAACTCATAAAACAATATATTATAAAAATCATGCTTATACATTTTTCAAAAATTCAGTGTATACTTTATAATAAGTATAGTCGTTGAACCAACAATGTACCATGCAATCATTGTGTATTGCATACATGTATCAATAAAAAATTAAAACTGGAAAACAACCAAAAAACAAAAAATGTGCCATTTATACAGCATGTTTTAGAATCCACCCTTTGCTGGAAAAAGGTTTTCAAATTATTGAAATGTTCTCCTATTGTTCTTCTCCACTTCACCCTAATTCTAATAGGAACACACAACATGCACAATTATTATGTCCTTTAGTTTTCTTTCATCTGTAAGAGTTCTATAATTTTATTGTTATTATGATGTTAATTGTCATAGTAACAGTGTAACGATCTTGGCATTTTTGAGGAAAACCCACCAAGCCTTTCACACACATTCCTCCTGTTAGGTTTGTCTACATGTCCTCATAAATTCACTTGGTCCATCCCTTCAGAGTCCGTCCACTGGGGATACCACACTCCTCTCAAGGTCCCGCATGTGGCATGTGGAGGCAGATTCTGTCTGTGAGCCCTTGTCAGGGAGATTAGCTTTGATCACCTGATCAAAGTGACATGCTACCTTCAAGGTACAGTTCATATTTCTCCTTTTACAACTAGTATGAAATTCATGGGCCGTCTTTTTAGGATCCCACATAGATCCTCTTTTCCTTTATCTTCTTTCTGTAGCTTTCCTGTCCCCTGATGATTAATGCCTAAGAAAACCTTTACCATAAAGTTTTACCATAACGAAGATGGCAGTTTTTCAACTCTATCACTCTTTCCACAATGACTAACAGTGTATAAAAAGATTTTCAAAACTGCCATCCCTGTTTTTCTATTTACCTTGCTCTTCACCCATTTATTACCAATGAACCCATGAATTCACGCAATTTTTCAATGAGTTTTTCTTAATGTTCTTAATATTTGCTTATTCAATGCCAAATACTCCTTTTTTCTTCAGCTTTTCATGACAATCGCATCTTACATTTGTTGGCTTTTATAGGATTTTGTGGCAATTCCATATAATTTTCAAATATAAACCCCTACAAGAGATGTGAAATTATCAGGCATGATGGTGCACAGCTATATTCCTAGCATCTGGGAGGCTGAGGCAGGAGGATTGCTGTGAGTTAGAGGCCAAGCTGAGCTACATGGCCCGGACCTGCCTTAATAAAAGAAAGGAAAAATATGTGAAATTTCTTAATAATACAAAGAAATGAATTCATTTTTTTTCATTACAAAATGAATCTTTATATCCCCTTTTTTGTTTAGTTTTGTCAGAGGTGGGTGTTTCATTGTCATTCAAATATTGTAGGTACATAAATTCAGCAAAATAATCCAATGTACTCTAACTACTACAAAGACAACAATATGCAATGTATTAATTATTGTAACTGTCCTACTAATCTGCTTTGAAACTGTCTCATTGTAATTTCTTTCTCAATAAAATTAATTAAAAAATAAAGGGAATTTTGTAATTAAAGAAAAAGACAAAGGAATGAACTCATGAAAGCATTTTAAAACAAATAAATTTCAGCTTTATATTAGAAGCAAATTAAGACCCACACTGATATATTTTTGAGCTCAGAGAATGAAAAACGTATCTTTTTCTGATCATGAATGTCGTAGCTTTCATAAAACTAAATGTTTTGATATTTACAGCTGCTGTAGTTCCATAAAGCTCTCCATTGTGGGAAGTAAAAATGAATGTGTGTATTCATACTAATTTTAAATATTATACATGTGTTGTTCCAAATTCTTACTTGTAAATATAAATTTTAAAACAGAAATTTTGGGGGAAACGGGCTACTGGCTCTGTGTGGGCCTCTGAGGAGGCGAATCCGGCAGCAAGATGACTCAGCACACTGACTACAGGATGAAGCCGGTTCTGCAAGACGGCCGGGTCTTCATCAGCATCCTCCAGGCTTTCAACGAGCATATGAGCTCCATCTTTTGACTGCGATGAATTCAGGAATGTCAAGCCAAAGAACTCTAAGCAAGCAGAGAGGGAAGAGAAACGAGTCCTCGGCCTGGCGCTGCTGCTAGGGGAGAACCTAGGCTCTACGACAGTGGAAGGACCTCCTCCCAAAGATACTGCCATTGCCCGAGTGCCACTTGCTGGAGCTGCTGGGGGCCCAGGGATCAGTTAGGGCTGCAGGTAGAGGAATCCCAGCGGGTGCCCCCATGGCACAGGCTCCTGCAGGACTCGCTGGGCCGGTCCGTGGGGTTGGTGGGCCATCCCAGCAGGTCGTAACCCCACAAGGAAGAGGCACTGTTGAGGCTGCTGCTGCTGCTGCCACAGCTAGTATTGCAGAGGCCTGATCCAGTACTCGCCCACCAAGATCCTAGACTCATCTTGATCCTCCTCTGCTCCCTGCCTGTTTCCTGTGAGGCTGTACATAGTCCTTTTATTTCCTTGTGGCCTATGAAACTGGTTTATAATAAACTCTTTTAAGAGAATACTGAAATGCAAAGCAAATAAATAAATAAATAAACCAGAAATTGTTGTTGTTTCAAGAGAAATGACACAACCAACAAAGCAATTGTTTTGTGCATATGTTTTGCTATTGTTGTCATTTTGGGTTTGTTTTGTTTTGTTTTGTTTTGTTTTGTTTTGTTTTGTTTTGTTTTGTTTTGTTTGGCCAGGAGTGGGAGTAGCTTGGTTTATTTTGTTTTGTTTTTTATCCTGAGGAATCAATTCAGGGCATTCCCACTCAGTTCAACTCCTTTCATATTTTTATAGTTTGAGACAGGACCACTAAGTCGCCCAGAAGGAACTTGAACTTGAACTTGAACTTGA
The DNA here is from genome assembly GCF_000260255.1 of Octodon degus. Lineage (NCBI taxonomy): Eukaryota > Metazoa > Chordata > Mammalia > Rodentia > Octodontidae > Octodon > Octodon degus. The sequence continues at coordinate 2,362,848 of NW_004524581.1, read as the reverse complement.
CCCTGTTTTGGGCTCTCAAAGTTCTGGTCTTACAGACCGGCCACTGTCCTACATAAAGTACATAATCCCTCATTCAGATCATATAATAGATAATGAAATCTGGGCCGACTTTGTATTCAAAAAAATTTTTTAGATGTTTTTGGTGGCAAATTCAGGTATCTTCTGTTTAATGAATAGCATCACTATAGGGCGCTCTTAAAATGTGAACATATTAGGTTGAATTGTTGCCAACACTGAAATACTGACTTAGAGGAAATAATTTGTAGGCCACTTAAAGTGAACCTCTATAGTAGATTATTAATAAATTTCAGAAATTATCATTAAAGTATAAAAGGCATAAAACAACGTATTGCAAAAAGCACTGAAAAAAGAAAAAATCATGGGGCCAGGGAGATGACTCAGTAGAATAAGCACTTGCCTAGCAAGTGCAAGGGCCTGAGTTCAATCCCTGGTTCTGCCAAAAAAAGAAAGAAAGAAAGAAAGAAAGAAAGAAAGAAAGAAAGAAAGAAAGAAAGAGCGAGCAAACAAACAAAAGGCACTGGCCTAAGTAGACAGTAACTAGCCAAGCCCTGATATGGGCTGCAGGTGTCGCTCTGCAACTGAGTGCTTGCCTAGCAAGCCCAAGTTCTGAGTTCCATGCTTAATAAATGACAAAAGAAAAGAAAGTAATACCTATATATAATCTACAATATAGGCATAATATCTATCGTGGAAATTCCAAGAAAAATCACATCTCTTTTAGTAAGATTTAATATAAATGGTATGAATTAGAGATAAGAAGTGTATATTTAAAAACCTTGGGGCCGGGGAGGTAGCTCAATAGAATAAGCACTAGCCTGGCAAGCATAAGGGCCTGAGTTCAATCCCCAGTTCCGAAAAAAAAAAAAAAAAAAAAAAGAAAGAAAGAAAGACAGACAGACAGACAGACAGACAGACAGAAATCATCTGTGTTGATAGAGTTACACAGTACTGCACACTGCTGTTGTACAATCTTCTTGGCTTGGCTTCAAATCTCTTTCAAGACTTCGTTGAAGCACAGATCTTTGGGATACAGTTCATTCACTCACACCCAAGAAACTTCTCTTCATGTCTGGAGTGGTCGGCGCTTCCTGTCTGTCCTGCAGGCATCTTACTGTAGTCTTACGCTCTGAACATTTCTCGTAAGCTATAATGTTACAGACAGAAGGATTGTGTTTTCTTTCAGCTGGCTTTCCTTTTGGATTGAATGAGGAAGGGGAGATGGATTCCATGCAGAAAAGGTCTAGTTTGAGCTCATTAATCTTCCGTAATTAGCAACTGAGGAAGGAAACACAACCAATACACTTTAAATTAGCTTCTGCAGAAACAACCAATTTGTAAAACTAACTGAGCCTGAAATTTATCTTCTGAAATGAAGTAACTAAAACTACAAAACTAACCTTTTAACAATTATCCCATCAACCTCATAACGGAAAAATTCAAATCACAAAGGCTGTGGGCCTCTTTAGAAAACAACTGTACAGATTACTTCTTTGGATGTTTATTCTCTGGCTCAAGGAAATTAAAGTTCATATTACTAAAACTAGTATTGCCAGTTGAATAGAAGTCGAATAGAAACATTGGTTATCTTAAATGTTTTCAGTAAAGTTCCCTTCTTGGCTATAAGGATTGTTCCTTTTCCAAAAGTGTCTCCATGCATGACAAAGGCCCTATATTATTGTTCTAAACTTCTATTTATCTTATAAATGCACATTCTACCTTTGTGCAAGATACTCAGCTGCATCTGTTAAAACTCGAATGTCACGTGTTTCAAAGTGTGACAATAGGCTCATTAAAGTTTGCTTCTCGATGTGGAAGTGTAGTTGCTAGAGAAAAACCGCTAGCTGCTAAATCTGCATTTTAAAAAAGCAAATTCAAGATGTGTCAGATTTAACAAAGCTACTGTTGGGGGTCCAATTTCGAGGATAAAAGATAAAAGGGCAGCAATCCACTTAACTCCCCAGCAGATCAAGGAGAGTTGTGTCATTTCTATTGCTTCATCAGGTAACTACAAAGTAGTTTCCTCCCAGTCATTCCTTTTTTTCGTTTGTGTGTGTGTGTGTGTGTGTGTGTGTGTGTGTGTGTGTGTGTGTTCTAAAATATCTGGCTGTGAAATGAGAACAGTGTGCTTGACTGTGACAAAGGATATCTGAAAACCTTATACTCAGCTCTGATGTAGCACCAAGGAGCTAAGAGTAGCAGCACCTGAACTCATCTGCCATGCCTTAGCAGACAGCATCTGGGAATTTGAACCCCTCATGATGTTTCCACTTTTCCTGCACTTACCCCATTGTTGCAAAGTTCTTCCTGGTCACTGCTTTCAACTTATAATCTGATTATCATAATGTTCAACCTCAAATTTTGTCGGAATATTTCAAGTTTCTTAGTCACGTTCAAATATACTGAACAAACTTATTTACTGTACCTTGAATGATCTTTCTGGCCAGTCAAGAGTGAATTTTGCAGATCAGTTTATTCAGCTTTTAAAGTCAAATGTATCTATGAGTTGCTGTGTTAATTTTTTTTATTTTCTGAAGTCCTTATCACAGTATTCAGTAAAACTGTGAGACATTAAATACTCTTGGACCTTTTGAAAAATGAACTCCATATTGAAAGGACAGATGCAATGTCCAAAGTGTGCAGCCTCGCAGACAGTCTAGGAGACAGATGGAAAAGTTGTAAACAGGCCTCGAATTGCTTTGGGGAACACAAATTTACTTTGAAGATTTCACTGAGCCTTTTCCACTTGTAAGCCACTCCTGGCACAAGAAAGCAAGTTTACTGTGCAAACCTTAACCAGATACTGGCTACAATGGAGGAAACTCAACAAATTTAGATGTGCGGTACAGATAGCGCCCTTGAAGGTTTAGGTAATTGACTGAAGCTTATTTAAATCTATGGGAAAGACTTTACCCTCTTCTTCGTCTCTTCTCTTCTTTTCTTCTTTCTTCCATAATCCCCTCTGCCCTTCTCTGATCTTTTTGTCATTCTCCAGATCACCCTGCTTTAAATCTCCGTTTTGTCTTGAATTTCCACCTCCCTTCTGAAAGGACTTTCCCATGCTGGTAAATTCCTGGATTCAGAATGTAATGGGCTTGCCTATCAGGATCTGCTCATAGGCATCTTTTGTCAAGATTAAAGAAAATAATAATAATAATAACAAAAACAACAGTAATACCTTGGTTCTCTGGAAACTTTCTTAGGATATTTCTAGGAAAAGCATTTCACCCAGACAAATTCTAATGAAAAGGGATGACTTTGAAAGACTATTTCCAAATGTTATGAGAAGAAAAATCACTGGCCAATGGACACATTCACAATTACCTGTAAAGCTAAGACATCTGTCCTGCCATTGTTTCAAAATGTCAGGTGAGTAGCTGTGAATAATATCTGGGATTTACATTTAAAGAAATCACATTCAAACACAGTATGCCTCGCATTCAACTTTCTGAAATCCGGGTTTGGATTGGGGGAGCAAAACCCTTTGATCCCTGTGTTCAAAAACAGTCACCATGCTCTTAGGAAGCAGAGATAAGAGTCTTACTTGGCCTTCTGATAAAAGAAAAGCATGTTTTAATCAGACTGAGTAACTCACTCTTGATAAAGGTTGGCTAAACTGTCCTCGTGAAGAATTAATGAATCCTTGTGTTACTTAAACAAACAAGGTTTCTGGGATTTGGATTTAGAGAGTTTGGTCTGTTCCATCATCACAAATGGTTTACCATTAAACCTGGAAGGACAGTTACGTGTAACACTATTGGAATACTATTGATCTCTCTACATACAAAAAGTTATTAGCTCAAAATGAGTAATAGATTGATATGTAAAGACCAACACTATAATTCTGCCAGAAGAAAAGAGAATATTTTAATGTTAATCAGTTTAATCAGTTTAACAATAACCCACAACCATCAGACCAACTGAAAATATTTTAATGGTGTTTAAAAAAATCCTTACAAGGGGCCATGGAGGTAGCTCAGTGGCACAGTACCTGTCTGTGAAATACAAGGTCTTGGGTTCAATTCCCGGTATCAAAAGAAAAAAAAATCGTAAAATACATCCAAAAAATTCTTACATGGGACACAAAAGCATTAGGTCTATTTTTTAAAAAGCTGATAAACTGCTCATGATCAAAATTAAATATTTCAAGTTGAACATTAAAATTTTTGAAGGAAAACATAATCAAAGTAAAATATAGGCAAGCCATATTTTCTATAAGGAATTTGTATCTATGATAAATGGCCTACTCTTACAGCTCAACAGTAAGACACAATTTTTTTTTTTTTTCAGAACTGATGATTGAACTCAGGCCCTTAAGCTTGCCAGGGAAGCACTTATTCCACTCAGCCATCTCCCCAGCCCAGACACGTAATTTTTAAAAAAAGAGAAAAATAACTTGAGTGTATGTTTTGCATGCAAAAGGTGAATGAGCAAAAGAAACACTCATTTTAGTCATTCGGGAAAAGCAGATTAAAGCCACAAAAAGCTGCACCTTCACTGGAATACCTGTGCTGAGGGTGTGTAGAGATATCATCTTTGTCTTGTGGGTGTGTCATTGTCTTGTGTGTGAAAAATGGTGATGCTGCTTTGGAAAACAGCCTGGAATTACTATAAAAGGAGAAGCATAAAGTTACTGTGTGATCCTGCAATTCTACTGCTGGGTACACACCTATGAACAATAAAAAAAAAAAATGTCTGTATAAAAACTTGTGTTACGGTTTGTGTTTAGCTGTCTCCCCAAAGCCTCATGCAGTTATGGGGCAGCTTCTGGAGTTTGTGATTGGTTCTTGATCCAAAGCTGGGACTGTGGGGGACAGACTCTGCATGCAAACATAAGGAGGGGAAAGAGGCTGGCTGTCACTCCCTTTGCTCTCTTGCTGTTTGCCACTGCTATGAATGGCTGCTCTGTGCCTTGTGCCACTCTACCATGGAGCCAACAGCACACAGACTGGAGTTTCCACTACCTGTGAGCCAAAGAAACCTTTCCTTCCTTCATTTTGGGTGTCAGGTATTTGTCCGACCAATGAGAAGAGTAACTGAGACAACCTGCAAGTGTATTCTTCCTAAGAACGTGATTCATAACAAATCAACCTACAAATAACCCACATACCTTTCAACTTTTCACTGAGTAAACAAAATGCGATGCATGCATAGAATGGACCAGGATGAGCTCTTGGTACATTTTACAACAGGATGACATCTCAAAATGTCGTGTTGAATGAAAGAGGCCAGAAAGAAATGACCACATGGAGGCGGAGGATGTCACCTTCATGAACTGCAAAGAGGAGGGAATCAGTGAAGGCTGCATAGAGACAAGCATCTGCCTGCTGTAGCAGAGCAGGAAAGAGACACGCCCGCACACGAGGAGGCTTTGAGTGGAGGTGACAGTGTTCTAAAGCGGTGCAGTGGTGGTCACGCAACTGTGCGAATGACAAAAAGCATTACATTATATTCAGAAGCAAGTGAGTTTGCATGATATAAATTATGCCTCAATAAAACTTTTAAGATGTATTACAGAATAAATAATACAGAGAAAACTGTGCTCTAGGAAAACTAATATGGCTGTAGATATTAGCACTAATGGGGGTAGGGAAAGGCCAGGGGAACCGAGAGCCATACCAGAGCCTGTATAGTTATCCGGGTCAAAGGAATAACCAGGGAGGAAGTGTCTAGGGGAAAGGGAACAGATCCTGGATGCAGAATTGCAAAGAAACAGCCAGTTAGATGGGCGGAGTCTGAGGAGAGCAGGGAGAGATTGTCTCTACGGCTAAGACAAGCTAACTTGAAAGAACCCATTCCACGGAGCAGAAGAAGCAGAAAAATATTATGAATCCCGAGAATTGGTGTTTTATAGGCACTCTTCATGAAAGTGTTGCTAACTCAATAATAACTCATT
>NW_004524581.1:2317072-2356834 GCF_000260255.1 Octodon degus | reverse complement strand
TTTTTTTGTGAAACCAGGGATTGAACTCAAGCCCTTGCACTTGCCAGGGAAGTGCTTATTCTACTGAGCCATCTCCCCGGCCCCAAAATGGAATAAGGATTTTTTTTTTTTTCTCCAAATGCCTTCAGGACAGGTTTGGCTGGCTTGAGTTGTAGGGATCAAACCACAGCAACCTGAGCCTGACTGCTTTGTTGAAGCAGCCACTTAAAGAACTGAGCTAAGGGGCAGGCCCCCTAAACTCCTTTTCAAGTAAAATCTTCTTGAGCCAGATATTCACCACGGGAATTGTACCATGGAACCTGGAATAAGGTATGCCAGTAAGATGGAGTTCACTGTCATCTTGTTCAGTAATATTTTTTTTCAAAAAATATGGATTATTTTCATAGTCGATAATTATTTTAATAAGATTGTATTTGTCTACTGCTGTGTAGCTAAACAAGGAAAATACTGGATGGTAAGAGAAGCTCTTAAGATTTTTTCATGGGGCCGGCCAAATAGCTCAGTGGATTAAAGCGACTGCAAGAAGGCACAAGGGCTAGAGTTTCAATCACTGGGCCTGCCATGCCAGTCCCACCTCTAAGGCGCTCTGAGACAGCAATTGAGACTGGGTGTGGTGACGTGCACCTGTAATTCCAGGTCTTGGGAGGCTGTAAACAGGTGGGTCACTATGAGTCCAATCTAGTAGTAAGACCCTGAACGCCCTGTAGACTCTTCCCTAACACACACACACACACACACACACACACACACACACACACAATAAAATAATAAAAAAAGAATCTTTCACATCTTTAGGAGGGCAGAATGTTTTCCTCTTTAGAAGAGTTCTGATAACACAACATGTTCACAGAACCTGCATCTGTGGGAAACCTTTCCTCATCATTGCTGATGACCCCTTCTCAGTAGGTCAGAATACAGTGCCCTGCTCTGTTCACTTCTGGAGGTCAGGAATGTTGTAGTTAGTAGGTCACTAACAGAGCACTGTGTATGTCTAATGCCTAAGTCAAATGGTATCTAGAAAATTAGTTTCATAATTGAAAATTCATATTTAAAAACCCCTTATGGGCAACCCTGAAAATGCATCTATTGGGAGATCATGTGATGACATTTAAGGAAAATAAACCATAGTAACACCAACCATGAATTATTATAAAATGTTTAAATTAATCATATACAAGGATACAATTGTCTTCTTACAAGATGTATGTTCAAGCTTATACTTTCATGCCTCACATTTGTAGCTAAAAGAATGTATATAATAAAAGAAAGTCTTGTCTTTCACTCAGTGCCCTGAAAAAGCAACTGAAAAGGCATTGACACGAAAAACATAAGGAATGCTGTGTTGCTGCACAACATTGTAGTCAGTATATCAAAGGAAACAAACAATAGCAGTTAAAACTTCAGTTTTCTGTTACACACACACACACACACACACACACACACACATACTCGCAAGTTTAAAATGAAAGAATGCAAGCCACACAGAGATGCAGGAGTGGATTACCAGGCAGGGTCCTTGACAAACGGGGACTTCAGCATACCAGAACCCACAGAAGGACACGATGACCTTGCTTCTTGTGACACATAGAAGCAGAAGCAAAGGAAGATAGAAAAAAACTTGCCAGCACTTTAATAGTATAATTGCCAAGTACATAGAAGTGGAGAAGACAAAAAACAACACAGACACACAACTCAGATGTCTCTATAGTTAATAAATTTTAGACAAGTAATGAATATATAGTAAATGTCATACATAAGTCTTGGCAGGTAAAGCATTTGACATAACTTTCAAATTTTCAAGACATCATAGATGAAGAAAGAATGCTACAAGTCAAATTAGGCAACAGGTTATTTGCAAGAGAGGGTTTCAACACTATCACTTTGCCAGACCATGGAACTACTTTGAAAGGTTTTCTAAATGGAATCACTGTGCCAGACATTAGATAAATGTGGTATAGGGGTGGCTTTGGGATTTGAAAGCAAACTATTCTCGCACATCAGATTGCTTCCCAGGTACATTTGGTAAGCATGCTGCTTAGTATGTGTTAGGTCTTCAGTTTTCCTCATTCTATCTGCTGTCATAATGAGGAAAAAGCACAGTCACCATAGTTGACTCCAAATTAAATCACAAGCTGCCAAGTCAGGGATTCAGTTTCAGCATCCAAGTGGAGAGATGCCCAGGTTGCAGCTTGTCCCCGCTGGACACTCTTTCTTTCTTCTTTTCTTTTGTTTCTTTTCTTTTCTTTTTTTTTTTTTTTTTTTCTTTTTTTTTTTTTTTTTTTTTTTGACACTCTTTCTAGGCCATTGTCATCCAGCCTTCCATTACGGCATCCCATGTGTTGGTCCAGCCCTTACCCATTTCATTATTCAAACTTTCCATTTGTCTCCTACACCCTTCTTAGTGTGTGCTGGTTGAGTGAGACTTACACACTTTATCGGGGCTATTCTGCAGACTGGGAAGGCAGTGGAGTAGAACATGAAGCTGCGTCCTTCGGGGAGATCACATGCAGATGTGGTCAGAGTTACTTTTTCTGATAAATATGTGGGTGACATACCACAGCAGTATTAGAGATGAGAGGGTTTGCAATTTCATGACAGAGAAGTCAGCTAGACAACTTATTAGGAAAACCCATTTAATTATTTTTAAATTTACCTTTTGAAGCATGCTTTTCTTCTGTGGGAGATCATTCTGAATACGGTTGTCTCATTTAATAGACACAGTACAGCCAAAGTATAATTTTCCTAAATACTGCTAGTATAAAACTTAGAAAGGTAAAGAACACTTTGAATTTAGAGTTGAAGACAAGCTTCTAAATCATGAGAAATATTTTGAAAACAAACTTTTGCGGTTGTCTTGTTGAAACAGGGTTATCGTAGTTTCGCCCTGTTTACTAACGTGAATTTTCAGATTATCATTTTAGAGCATGATGTTTTGGCATAAGAGCCCACAACAAGTTCTCTTGGTCCCTGAAATGTATACTTTTAGGATGGGGAGATAGCTCAGCAGTCTAAGAGGCTGCCTGGCAAGTACAAGGACCCAGTTAGATCCCCAGTACCACATGCCGTGCCAGCCCAGAAAGCCCAGGTACGCTGTGCCAGCCACCAAAGCCATGTGTGATGGCACACACCTGTAAACTGAGTGCTGGGGAGGCTGAGACAGGGGGATCGCTATGAGTCTGCGCTACACAATGAAACCCTATACCATTTAAATAAATAAATAGATTTTTAAATTTTTTTTAAAAAAGAAATGTACACATTTTTTAAAGGACACACACTCCAATTCATCTGATGAACTTAACTGGAAAAATATTGAAGGAAAAGAAAAGTGTATTCATATTTTCTTATTTCAAAATCCTCCACTCAAAGTTCTGAAATCATATGTGCTAGTGCTGCAGTACTGATGCATCACTTTTGGAAATTGTATTCATTCTTAGGACCGCTTTGTTTTTTGGCAAATGGGAGCTGATAATGCCTATCCTGATGAATTGTAGGGAAATTATAATTATTGGGCTAGTAGAAAATGCTAAATGCCAGCTGTTGTTATAGTTTTCTTCTAGACCTAACATCAGTTCCTTAGTAAAATTACAGAAAATAAACATACCAGCTGACATGACAGTAGGGACACTATTTCTTTTGTTGTCTGTGTTCATACTCTCCGGAGAAAAACCTAGACTGTGGGTACACAAACCACCTTAAAGAAAAGTGTGTGTTGATGTTTTTTTCAGACATTCTGTAATTTCAATGTTTTTAATTTAATTAGTGTAGAAGGTATAGCTCCCAATATTGTGGCCCGAAGAAAAGAGAAAATGAGTATGATGTAAAAGTAGATTAGCTGAGACTTTCAGCCCTGTCACTGCTTGTGAGCACAACACAGGTATCAATGGCCTTTCATTTCCCTCTCCATCAGTAGAAAGCCTAATGCCTATTTTGTATGGGTGCTGATTGAATTGAAAACACGATCTCACTTTACATATTTCTGAACACAGGGCCCAATAGTCAATAATAAACATTATTTCTTCCTTCTTCTCTGTAGTCTCTTCCTTCTTAGGTAACAACAAACACAGAGTCATACATAACAGTAAGCATTTCTTAATATTTCTGAAAAATACCCAACTCTATGATAAATCATCTGTGTCAATGACCAGTCATATTTGCCATCTCTTATGGTCATATGTTTGATCGCTAAACTACAGTGTCAAAGTCAGATGCACTAGAGTTTATTTCAGTTTAAAAAATGATTCCCACTTCTCTCCATTTTGATGTCTTGCAGATTACTCAAGGAACCAATGCTTCTTACAGTCTGTGGAATACCACTTCTCTCCATTTTGATGTCTTGCAGATTACTCAAGGAACCAATGCTTCTTACAGTCTGTGGAATACCACTTCTCTCCATTTTGATGTCTTGCAGATTACTCAAGGAACCAATGCTTCTTACAGTCTGTGGAATAAAACCATGCAGAGGCATGCAAGCGCAGTGTTTGTCGTTGGTCTGGTTCCATCCAGTGAGTAGGGCTGTGTGTTCTTCAGACAGGTGAGCCAGGAGTCCTGGTACAGTCAGAGGTCTTATTTGCTTGTTTTTCTGGAAATAATATAGTTCAAAATGCATCATTTTTCATCTTGCTCTTTTAGATTAATATATTGTAAATTTCTTTACAATTCTACTTTGACATTTTTAAGGATAAAGATCACTTAACACCATTGCATTTTCCAGGTCCCTTCCAAGAGTGCCTCTGGCTCTTGTAAAGACCTCGTGGTGTGTGTGTGTGTGTGTGTGTGTGTGTGTGTGTGTGTGTGTGTTATTTTCTAGAGTGGAGAAAAGGATAAACATTATTTTATAATCATCCAGAGTAATAATCCTGGGCTTTTTCTGCTGAAACAAATCTTAACCACACGTATCATTTTCTTTCTTTTGTCCACTTTCCTTCTTAGTCTATGCATTTCTTAGTCTCTGGAGTTCAGGAATTATTTCTAATTCATTGTCTTATCCGCAGTGGTAGGTAGAAAATATATAGAAACCTTTCAGAAAACAATTTATGTAAAGGTTACCAGCCTTGAACTTTGAGCCCACAGAGATTTGAGCTCAATTTCTCACTTTTGACCTACTGCTAATGAGGAAAGTCAGACAAATCATGTACCTGTGTAAGTCATTTACTACTTATATTGAAAATGGAAAATAACAGCACAAAACTCAAACACTCTGTTAAGATTAATTGAAAGTAAAATCATATTATTAATCCTAATAAATAAATGAGGGTGAAAGAGAAACAATGAGCAAATTTGGAGCTCCTGAGACCCACAGAGATTGTCTGGAACTTTCTATGCCATTTCTAAGGCTTTTTCACCCTCAATTCTCTAGTATTTCATGGAGGCCCACTCAGTTTCCTTGTTTTCTGGGACTACTCTTGGATCTGCCTTTTCAAATTACCTATAAATTCATCATCGCCTTCATTCACAAGTTTCTTTGTCTTGCATTTTACCTCCTACCTCTAAATGGAAGGGAGCAATAAACATAAACTAATGGAAAGCAGGAAAAAAACTAATATCTAGCTAAGAAAACAATTTTCATTTCTCTGGGGTCCCAGCTGAGAGCTGTGCTGCAGGGCATCTTGAGTTTGGATCTGTTTCTGTCCTGAGTTCCCTTCTCCTAGGAAATCTTAGGGGGATGCTGGAACCAGGACAAAGCAATTTGTCTAGCCAGAGACAAATGAAAGTCATGAGCACCTTGGCAATAAAAGGCAAGTCCCTGCTAGTGGAAGGCAGCGTGGAGTGAATCAAAACATAAGTAACAGAAATTACCTGTGGCCGGGTCCTGAGGTTGAAAGACAGCAGGGTCATTTATTTTATTTATTTATTTATTTATTTTACTTTTTAAAGTTTCTAATACTAGGAGAAGATATCATACAATGTCTTTTTAAATAAATTGTAAGTCAAAGATACAGTATAAATCCTAGAACAAAAATTAAGATTAAGCAATATTCAGAAAATTAAATGATTCAAAACAATTGAACTAAGAAAAAGTTTTCATGATAGCAAAGAAGTACTAGGAGTAAAACATGAGATAAATACTGGAATGGCAAATAAATGACCAGCACTTCTAACAGTTTGAGGATAGGATATCGCACAAAGTTCTAATGTGTTGTGCACATGCATAATGACCGTGACAGTTACTGGTGGCTAGGCGTCACTTGTGGAAGTGAGTTACAGCTATTTCTTTGAAATCCACCCTGTAGACTCAAGTGGAATCATTACCCATAGGGTGGAAGAGAAGTCCATTTGTAGAGTGTACTAATGGAAATATTCTGCTGCTGAATACAAAAGAATAACTGTAAGACTACTACTGTATACCTCTTATTCTCCTCTGTTTGTTTGCCCTATTTGATGGGTTCTTTCCATTCTCATTCATGGGGCTGTGATCAATTTACCCCCTCTCTAGAACATCATTTAGTAGTCTGTGTAGGCTTGGCTTTGTCATCATGAAATTCTTTAGTTGTTCTTTGTCATGGAAATATTTCACTTCTCCATTATATCTGAAAGATAGTTCTGCAGGATAGATCCATCTGGGTTGGAATTTGTTTTCTTGCAAGACTTGCAGTACTTTGCTCCATGTTCTTCTTGAATTGATGGTTTGTAAAGAGAAATCTGCTGTTATTCTGATGGGTTTTCCTTTAAATGTGATCTGTTTCTTTTCTTAAGCAGATTTTAGTATACTGTTCCTATGCTGAATTTCTGGAATCTTGATTATTATATGTCTGGGTGTGGTTTTCATTGGATTGATACTATTTGGAGTTCTATATGCTTCGGTTACAGGAATGTCAGATTGTTGCCCCATATTTGGGAAGTTTTCTGCTATTACTTCTGCCCATATTCTTTTTATATCATTTGTATTGACTCCTTCCTTCTCATAGATTCCTATTAGTCTCACATTGTTCATCTTTGCATCGTCTTGCAGTTATTGAGTTATTTTTTTCTGCATCTTAGTTGTTTTAAAGAGATCTTTTCTTACTTTTTCACTAGCTGCAATGGTGTCTTTCAGGTCAGAAAGTCTATTTTCACTTTCACGCAAACGGTTTTGCCAGCTTGTGATTGAGGTTTTAATTTCCTGTATATCACTTTGAACCTGTTTCATAGATTCTATTTCTTTCCGAAATTGTTTATTCAGGGGTTCCATCACTTTTATATTCTCCTCTATTTTTTTGTCAGTGTATTCTTTACAAGCACTTAGTACTTCTTTGATTATAGTTATCACTAAATTTTTTAGTTCCGAAATTATTTCTGATCTGACTTCTTCTATACCTTTCTGCAGTTGATTCTTTTTTGCCAACACTAGTATTTCAGAGATATCTGGTGTGTGATTTCCCGTTTCCTCAGTGCTAGTGTCTTCTGCAATTGTACTGGGTGGACTCGGGGCCTGAGACTGCATTTTGTTTCTTCTCTTTGTCATTTTGTATACCTGTCTTCTAACCTTTGGTGTAGAGCTTAGATAGAGTTATTACCTCAGCACCAGGTCTGGATCTATGAAGTTCGGATTCCTCCAGGTGGGTGTTGTTTGGATCTGGCTGCTGTGCTCCACTTCTTTCTGCTGCAGGTGTTAGAGTTGAACCCTTTGTGTTTCTCTGGCAAGGTGTTCTGCTCCTGAATCAGCTGGGTGGGTCTTGCCTCTAGCCTCTTTGCAGGGAGTTCTGCTGAAGGGTTCCGTGCTGGCCCTGCATGCAGCCTGGGTCAAATGAGGATCCCTGAGCCCCGGGTCGTCTCATTCACTCGCCAGGCCTGCGCTCTGTTCAGGATCCCGCGGCCTGGGTCGTCTCACTCACTCACGGGGCCTGCGCTCTGGATCTGTGCAGGATCTCGCGGCCTGGTCTCACTCACTTGCCGGCCTGTGCTCTGGGTCTGTTCAGGATCCTGCGGCCCCCGGTCATCTCACTCACTCGCTGGGCCTGCGCTCTGGGTCTAGCAGGGTCATTTACGATAAAGGTTTTTATAGTTCAACAGTGTTGCGTACATAAAGTGAGTACTATGTATAAGGGAACCAGTTAAAATGAACAAAATCAATATTATGTTTTTAGATTCTAATTCATATATTAAAAATATTTAAAATCTATCTTAGGCTATTAGATGGCTCATGGGGGGGGCCAAATGTGCATCTCTAATCTTGCCACCTGGGAGGATATTAGACAGATGTTTTTAACCACATTTAGGAGAAGAAAGCAATTTTAGATACTCTAGTGTGAATTCCAGCAACAAAAGACAACTTTAGCAGTGAGGCAGCAATCAGGGAAATGAGAATCCCGAAGTTTAAAAGAAAACATTAAGAGAATGCCTAATCAGCATCGGAGCTTTGGCCAAAGAGACCAAAGGAGAGATAGGGCTAAGAGTCTGCTGGGTAAGACGTAAAAGGATTTAGTGACAGCCTGGATAAGGAGGAAGAAAGGGATGGTGTGTGTTTAAAAGATACGAGTGATAACGAAGGTCTTAGTCATGACAGAGAAGCTGATCAGCTGATGCCGCTTTAGAGTGACAGGAATTGCGGCCCATACCAAACTGACTTTGTGTTTGTTTGCGCATTCTAACATTCCTCAAAGGAAGCAGATCACAAATTCTCGGAGAGGATGAGGAAAAGAAAAAAATGACTGCATATCACTGATAGAAGAAAAAAAAAATATATATATATATATATAGTTAATAGAGTAATAGGGTTTTGCTCATTCATAGAAGTTACATAAATTTTTTCCTGAATAATGGATTATTCTAATCCCCACATGATGCTAATTCTTATTTTTTTCTGAAAGACCGACCAGATATAACTTCCTTTTGCTCTTCAGTAATTTCAGGGCTGTCATAAAGAAGCCTCAATGTTTGATGAGTTCCAAGTTTAGACCTTAACCTGTAATTTTCTAATCTTAAAATTCTGTATAATATCAATCTAACTAAGGAATAAGTCAATTTCCACCCATAAAGAGCAATAAGTTTTCAATATGAGCTACTTTTGCTCTCAATAGCAATAAAAACTCCAAAACTTTTTACTCATTTCTACAAAATAATAGTGTATGCACAATAATAAAGATACCACAGAGCTACACCTTCTGAATATGTTCACAATGTAAATAGCAGCAGCATCTCCAAGGGAAGGCATTGCACGTAACTCGGGAGAAGCAGACGATCCAAATCCAAATCTTAGCATGTGTCATGTGTATGCCATGTCCTCAAGCTTTTATGGAACATTGCAGTAAAAGCAATTAATCCTCGTTATCCTCCACTCTGCAGACATTACAAATTTGGCTGACAGCTTTTTTAAGACAATTAAAAGTATTTAATCTCACGAATTCACCCTCCTCTGTATTCATTAGTTGTCCTGAATTTCACTTTCCTGCAGGTAACAACTGTCAGTGTACAGGTATGAGATTCTGAATATGCGTATGGCTTGACAAATTATTGGACTTATTGTTACTTACGTCTTTTCATCTGTATTAAACCTCTCTTTGTATCTCTTCTGGGCTGATGAAAGAGAGAAATAACAAAGGAAAAAAGAGAGGGAAGGAAAAAAATAAATTTTTAAGTACAGAAGCATTGCTTGAAAGTTGCATGTGAAGACAGTGTCCTTGCCTTCTTATCCAGGCTTAACCATCCAGCAGAAAAGTATAAAAATGAAGTATGAAAAGTAAAGCCATATTAATACGCTGAGCTGTAAAGGGCTCAAGTCAACAACTTCTGACATTGCCAGTCCTATGGATAACCCACTACTATTATGGACTACTGGACTATATTGGAATATTTTGCTGAATTCACTCACCTACAATGTTTAAATGACAATGGAATACCCTTCTCTGACAAAACTAAACAATAAAAAGGGGATACAAATGAACAACCATTTTGTATCTGTATACTCAAAATAACATAGATATGCAACTCTTAATTCAATGAATAGAAAGATATGTTCTAATAGTGTTTGTGGACAGGATATCATGTCTGCATCTTGTACAACGAATAACCACTAACACAACAGTATGTAATGTAGTAATTATTGAAACTGTCATACTAATCGATTTTGAAACTGTCTCATTGCTATTTGTTTCTCAATAAAATTATTAAAAATATGTTAATCCACACACAACTGGCTGTTGAGAAATAAATGTCTAGTACAGTCTATAATAGCCTCCTGCTAAGAGGCCAGCACGACAAGGACCTTCACTCAGAACTGCAATGCACCAAATACATCATTCAACCTGCTCACGAAGGTTATCAGGAGTAGGCCGAGGATTAAAACCAGAAGAGTCAAACTCCTTAATCAAGCACAATGCAGTGTTTTCTTGGAAAACAGAATTGGACAGAAGAAGTAAGAAGTAGAGTTAATAGCCTTTACACATAAAATCCCAAGGTAAACTCTGAGCTTATATAGGATTTGTTTTTCTTCTTTGTCTCTTTTAATCAAACTTTCCCCTTTATTTTATTGCCCCATTTTTTTCACAGTGTTGTCCTGCTGCTGGAATCTCTTGTCAGCTTTCTCCTGCAGTTAAAAGCCATTATCAAGTGACTCATCAGCTCAGTTTCCTGTATTCTGCAATTCTATTCATTTTTCTGAGGAGGCAAATGCAAAGACAGGAGTATGGAGTGTGACACAAACATTACTTGACTTAGGGAAAGTGACCCTGAAAGCTTCAGAAGATTTCCACCCAATATGTAATACAGGAACAAAACCAACCTTATCTCTTTACTCCATTTTTAAGATTTTTCAGCCCATTTACAAAGAGGTGGGTGTGCATGTGTGTGTGTGTGTGTGTGTGTGTGTGTGCGTGTGCATGTGTGTTTCCTGAGTCTTAAAGATACTGTGATGTCCCTGTGCAGGAAGTTAATTACCACTCCCATTCTTTTTCTGAAGAATTCAAGTTTCCTTTCCCAGCCTGGTCAATGCCCAGATACTGATACGATCTTTATCTCAACATCTGCTGAGATACAGCAGGCATGGTGGTCCAACTCTACTAACTTCTGGCGAATTCTAAAGCTTTCTTGGGGACTTCTCCTAGGTGGAAATGAGCATAACTCCCTGCCTTTTAGTACTTCCTTTATCGTGTGTTAGTGCTTTGAGAAGTTGAACCTTCTTTGAAAGGTAACTGGTTTAAAACAAACAAAAACTATAATGTGGTTGATTTCCTTGATTATGGTTGCTTTCTCTATTTTTTCCTTTATTTTTAATTAACTATCAGAGTAGCCCTTTAAGTTAAACTGACTGAGGGTAAAACTGTGAATTCTTTAATAAAAGAATAAACTTTAGAAATCTATAACATCATTGAAAAACTAACAGAAAAATTGACTCTAAATAAAAACATGTTGACTGCGTAAAAAATGAAGGATTTTCTACAAAACAATCTATACTTACACTTTCCCTGCCTAGTTCACTTCTTTCAGAAGAGGCAGAGCAGTAGGTCCCTAACAGAGCCCTTTCTTATATAATCCTTACATCTCTGGGCCTGTCAGGTTTTTTGAAGATGTAACTCAACTTCCTAATTGTTAGACAAAGCTCTCTATCTCCACAACCACTACAGATTCTAAATTATTTTTGCAAAGTCTCTTTCTCTCAGACATATTTTTCTCGGATCTAAGGAATTGGTCAGTGTTTTCATTCTGTCTTCCTTATAGCCAAGTCTGTTCTTTGTTTGCTAAGTTCTGCATGACTTCTCCAGTGAGACAGCTCCTCCAGGCAGGTACGCTGACACCTTTTCTTCTCCCAGTTGAGGTAGATGATTCCGCTGCAAATTGTCATCATTTCTCATGAGATTAATGCTTTTATAAATGAGTGTAGTACTCCTCATAGCCTAAGAATAGCTTGAGCTCAGAAATCACAGTTCTTCCATTTCTAGGCTTTACCTAAAGTAAATAGTTGGTAAATATTCCTTGGCATATAGAAAAGCAATGTCTTATGATAACTATAATTTATAGAGTGACTATAACATTTCAGGGACTGTGACTAATTTTTCTTATTTAATCCTTTAAAAATTCTTCAAGGAAGTTTACTATAATTCACTTTATTTCTTTCTGGTTGCAGTGCCAGGGATTAAACTCAGGGCCATGAATTCTAAGCAATGCTTAGGCTTTAGATAAGACTATTTAGAAAAGAGGAAAGAAGGGTAAAGAATAAAACTCTGCTGTATTATACTTTATTATATTTTCCGTAATATGTTTCTAATTAGAATATATTGAATATGACCTAGTGAATTATTCAGCACAATAAATTATAACCAAAGTCTTCCAAGGCTGTTGAAAACGATCAGTAACACTGAATTCTCATTGTAAAGAGCTACTACTTCATCCTAAACTAGAGAGACAGAGAAAAGAGTGTATGGCATAGAAGGTACTGTACTCAGGGTTTGTAGGGAAAAGGAATTAATACAGAATATATAATTTATAGGCTTATTTTATAGCCTCCACCCAAATAGTCAAATGCAGAAGAGTGTGGTAGATCCATCCACACCCTGGAGACCCACAGAATCTAGCTGAGGACCTGTATCCCATGTCAATGTCCTACATGAATCTAGCCAAAGACCTAGAGCCCATGACAATGCCCCCGACAAGCTCAACTGGAAACCTAGAGCCCACAACAATGTCTCATGCAGGTCTGTATCAAGGATCTGTTCGCAAAGGTGCAGGAAAACCTTAGGAAGGTCCAAAGGTCAGTGGTGGAAGCTAGAAAATCTGTGTCAGCAGGATAGAGGCTCTGTGACAGTATTTGATGGATCTTCCCTGGAGCCAGGAAGAGATGCTCAAAGTAAGGACCAGAGCTCTTCCCAGGAGAACTGCAGCCATCCCCAACAACAATGAGGTCCCAAACTCCCCTGATGATGACAGCTGCTGAGTTCCTATCAGGAAAGCCAGCATGACAAGTTGCTCCAAGAAGACCAACAGCACAGATCTTTCCCTCTGCAGCCAGGAAGGGATTATACTCCAAGAAATTACTCGAGCCCCACAAAGTGAACTGCAGACATCTTCAGTGACAGCAAGGTCCAGAGCTCCTTCTGCAAGTACAGCTAAGTTTACACCAGGAAAGACAGAGTGGCATGCTTCTCAAGGAGAATCAACAACACCCCTCTTCCTCTTCAGTTCTTTTTGTCTACTATTGGCAACAACGCTTGGTTGGGCCTTCCACACCCAGCACCAGGCTGATTCAGTTCAGCTGGATGTTACACATTGACCACCAGTTGTCCACCCACCACAGCAGGGTACAGAGGAAATAACTCAGAAACTGAAGATGAAATGTTAGAGCTAAACACAAGCAAAGCACTCCTATGTAAGTTCTCAAGTGGAATTTTCCTGGTTGTTTTGAGTGAGCCTTTTTGTTAAATAGATTCCTCTTCTCATTTGTTTGTCCCTGACCTCCTATTTATATTTCTTGATTTTATAGTGTTTATAATGTTGACTGCGGGCCTTTGTAGAAGTGTAATGATCTCAAAATTAACTTTGCTGGTGATGGCCTTGGGTTAAGGAATATAGTTTGTCATGAACTCTGCCTCACTTCCCATGTTAAAATCAAATTGTGGGCCATGAGTGGGACACCGGTCAGACTTTCCAAATGAGAGCAGCCCTTTATACTGACCAGTTCCACACTTGCACAACACTGGTGTGCCCATGATCCAACAGTGTGGACATCACGGTCCATTTCCCTGAGGCTCGTCAACCAGAGTAGGGTGGGTTACACAACGAAAACATTGACACTGTTATTTGTGTCTTCTTATGTTTAGTTATGGGCACAAACTTTATTACTTCAGCCCTCATGTTTTTAAAAGAGAAACCAAGAAAATATTCAAGCAAGTTAGCCTGTTCCTGATCACTGGAAAGTTTAGGGACCTTATTTCTGGCTCTAACTTTTAAACATGTTGGTTACTATGGTAGATTCCTAGTAACAGACATTTCTGG
Organism: Octodon degus; assembly: GCF_000260255.1. Taxonomy (NCBI): domain Eukaryota; kingdom Metazoa; phylum Chordata; class Mammalia; order Rodentia; family Octodontidae; genus Octodon; species Octodon degus. The sequence goes on along the minus strand of NW_004524581.1, from coordinate 2,342,932 downwards.
GTTATTTGTGCAGCCAAAACCTCTAAGGCTGCACAATGCAGTCCTTCTTAGGGCAGTGGTAGGTGGCCTAGCTGTTAGTGGAAGAAACCTTTCAAGTGATGATTTTTCTGAGGTAACTATTGTTGATCCTCTGTCCTTAGGCAATAGATGGGAAACATTCAAAATACTCCTGGAATACTATACAAGAGTGGTAAAATGTATTTCAGAAACATTGAGGTAAAGACAAAAATGTCTTGTTTCCAAAAACCATTTAAACCTGTTTCATGGAGCCTGATCAGTAAAAAGTATGACACACATTATTGTAGAAACATGCTCGAAATCTTTCAAATTGTTACAAGGATTTTTACTTTAAAAATTCTATACCAGAGATACTGGAGCTTAAGCGAGATCAATATAAGTAATATTAAGAATGGGTATCAAAGTTTTTAAATGTATATCTCCATTCAGCATCTCATAAAAGGTAGATATGAGATTTTTAAAGTCTAGTGTAAGGGAACAATATCAACCTTTTTGACAGTCAATTGTGATCTGCTCAACAGCTGGAGTAAGAAATGCCTAGCACATTCGTAAAGCCCAAGTGCGGCTCTGGGTGTGTCTGCAGGGAGTCTCCAGAGCTGACAGTCAGGAAGGTGGAGCACACCCAGCGGCGGGTGGCACTGACCAATAGGTTTCCATCTGGATGAGCTACAAAAGGAGAAGGAAAGGAGCTATGCACTTTTTTTTTTTTTGAAGAGTTTTAGTCTGTTTCAGCGGGTGTGTCTTTTGCTGCCACAGCCTTTGGACATGGGTCTCCCATTTATTCTGCCTTCCAACACAGACTTACACAGCAGCTCTCCACGGCCTCTGAGCTTGGCTGGCTGCTACACAGCTTCTGCCTTCCTGAACTAAGCAGCTTCCAGATTCCCTAGCTTTCCAGGACAGGCACTCACTGTGGACTCTCTTGAATGTGACACTGATAGATGATTGATTGATAGATGACAGAGAGATAGATAGATGACAGATAGATGATAGATAGATGACAGATAGATATATAGATGACAGATAGATGATAGATAGATAGATACATGCATACATAGATAGAATATATAAAAACCTATCAATTTAGAAACTAGAAATGTAATATCTGGCAGTTCAAATGCTGACCTCTAGACATCCTGAATGCACAGAATTTTTCTTTTACTGATATTTTAGGTTTGGCTCCTTATTCCTGTAATTATCTTCTTTTAGGTATGACACTGATTTTGTTTTCTAGAAAAAAAATTGATTTTCAGTGATGTGATGGAAAAGTTAAGTGAGAAATTTCCATTTTTGTTTTTGTTTTTGTTTTGTATTTTAGGGAAGGGTCTTCAGGGTATTCAGGGTCTCACTACTAGATCAAACTCAGAGTTATCTGCCTGCCTACAGCCTCCCAAGAGCTGGGATTACAGGTGCACACCACCACGCCCAGTCTCAGTTGCTGTCTCAGTACGCCCTGGGGACAGGGCCGGTAGGGCAGGCCTGGGGATCAAACTTCCTGCCCCTGAGCCTGCTTGAATTCCCCTTTTGTTTCTTGAAAAATAATTATTATAAAGTATATAAATACACTTTTTATATAGTATGAAAAGAGTTTTAAAAACAACTAAAGTTAATCCTTTGTTTTCATTGAAATAAATGTTCAACAGATGAGTTATTTAAACATAATTATTTCTAGAATTACACTGACATGATTTTTTTAATAAAACAAACTATTTAAGAGCATCCATAACTTTTTTTTTTTTTATTTTTTACTTTATTTTTATTTTTATTATTATTTTTTTTTTTTGGTGGAACTGAGGATCGAACTCAGGCCCTTGCACTTGCCAGGGAAGCGCTTATTCCACTGAGCCATCTCCCCGGCCTTCCGTGTTTGTTTGTTTGTTTGTTTGTTTCATGTCTTTTAAAAAATACATTTAACTGAGTTAGGTTCACTAACTTCTCTTTTAAACTCCAGCCCTAATAAGATGAAAAAGGATCTCCACTGTGACCGCCATGTCCCTATGCATACAGGTGCTCAGTATTTTTTATCACAATGAACCTAAATTTTAGGGTCATCAAGACCAAAGCGAAAATTAATGTGGACCAACAATCTAAGTAGATACATGACATCTTTATAGAATATAGAAAAAGGTAATTGATTAGTCATAATGTCCCCCCCCCCCCATAGTTGACTCTATTTTAAAAATCTCAGTAAATTTTTTTTGAAAACTGCAACTGAATTTGAATATGTATAAGATGGAGTGTTTCAGCACAGATTACTGTAACAAATACCATAGGCTGGGTGTTTAAACCTCAGACATTTGTTTCTCACAGTTACAGAAGTTACAAGTGCAAAATGAAAGTGTGAACGTCTTTCATTCATGGGCAAGACCTAATTTCTGGCTTCATGTGCCTGTGTTCTTGTGGAATTTTTACACAGCAGAGGGAGAAGGAGGGGACAGGGAGGAATGGGGGAGGGGAAGGGGAGGAGGAGGGGGGGAAGGAAGAGGGAGGGGGGAGGGGGAGGAGGAGGGAGAGGGAGATGGATTCCTGTCTCTTCCTGTTTACCAGAACATTAATTCCATCACAAGTGCTTGACTCTTGTAGCCTCATCTAAGTTTAGTAATTTTCCAGAGTCCTGGATCTAAACACGACTGAGTAGAGAATCAAAAATTCAACATGAATTTGGGGGATACAGATATTCAATCCATGACATTAGAAATGGCAGAAATCCCTTTAGCCCTTCAGTATATGTTGAATCCTAACATGAAAGAAATGGATTTTAAGGGCCGGCAATATAGCTCAGCATACTAAGTGCCTGCCTAGGCAAGTGCAGGGACCAGGGTTCAATCCCTGGCACCGCACCACGTGCTGTGCTGGCCCTGCTCCAAGGAATGCTGAGCTGGTGACCAAGACCAGATGTAGCGGTGCACACCTGTAATCCCAGTGCTGAGGAGGCTGAAAGCAAGAGGATCACTATGAGTCCAAGCTATGTAATGAGACCCTGTATGAAAGAAAGAAAGAAAGAAAGAAAGAAAGAAAGAAAGACTTTTGATTAATTCATCAATTCAACCTGATCTGCCTCATAAGAAGTGTTTTTAAGAATAATTATTTAGGAATTTAAAAACTGCTTTTCCTAAATTTAATAATTTAGAAATCTTTTTGGTTAACTCAAGTGTTATGCGTTATGCCAGTGTGTCCACACTCACCTAGTACACATCAACTTCCAGCAATTCTTAGGAACCCTCTGTAGTAATTCCCACGTGAATTACTTTTTAAAATGAAGTAAGTTTTATTGTCAATCAAATTAGGGAAATGAGAAAGCTCTGATGGGAAATAAACCTTCTTCAACTATCAGAATGAAATGCTATCTTTAGGTTGAAATGAAGAGGGTATGGGACAGAGAGAGAATTATTCATCCACAATCAAAATCAATCCTTGACTCTTGGAAATAGATATTTTAAGAGTGTTTCGCTTCAATTGTCTATGAAAATATAAAGGCTGCTATTACCTTTTCTATGTAATATGCTTGTCTTTTTTTTCCACAAATTTGATATGGAGGGGTCTCATTGTGCAGCTTGGACTCATAGTGAAGCTCCTGTCTCAGCCTCTCCAGCCCTGGCATTACAGGTGTGCACTGCTACACTCAATCCTGGGGCTGGCACGGCATGCCTGCACTATCGTGGATTGGACTCTAGTCCTCGCGCTTGCCAGGCAGGTGCTTAGGCCACGGAGCAATGTCCTCAGTCCCAATTTGCCCTTCTGGTTTTATGGATGATGAAACAAAGGAAGTGCTTGGAGCAAGACTAAGAATAAATATGAAGGAACACCCATCAACTGCACTTACTGCCATTCAGCCAGTGACTACGTGAAGAATTCTCCATCACCAATCTTCCAAAGTGCATGCTAGTTCACCTCTGAAAGCAGTTTTCTTTTGAGGCCAGCTAATCACATTCTTCAAAACTTTTCTTCCTCTAAATCCACAGTCTGTTTTACTTCTCAGTATCAGGAAGTAGAGAATTTCTAATTTCTTACTATGTTTCCACTTTCACATCATGGAGCAGCTGAGAAGAAAGTGAAAGGGAAAATTACTGGATATGGTTCCTAAAAGCAAGGTTTAAAGGAAAAGCTACCTTGGAAGTAAAGTGAAAAGGCCTTTAATCGTGTACAAAATTGAAGAAAACTGCCCAAGTGCTCTACCAAAGACTGCACGGCAGAGCTGCGGAGCTGGAGACTCCTGACCAGCTGTCCCCTCCCTGCGGGACACCGAGGATCAGAACACAAATAAACCGTGCCCAGTCTGGGTGCTAGCTCTTCACTTGCAGGGTTCACAGTTTGAGCTGTAAACAAACAACTTGTGCAGAAATAGCGTTATACAGACGTGGGTTTTATGTAACATTTAGAGTATGATGATAGATTTTACATGATCATAAATTCTTCAACAAGTCTACCATTGAAATCTGGATCCATTTCCCTCCCCTTAAATATGTGCTGGACGTGACCGCTTTGAGAGAAAATGAAGAGTCCCGTTGTCATTCTGAGCAGGTTCAAAGGGGAGAGTAGCTTTGTATGTTATTTGGTCAGGTTGCTTCTATAAAAACAAACAAACAAACAAGCAAACCATCTTTCTGCAGAAACCAGAGAAGAGACCTTGAAATTGTACGGGGAAAGAGCAAGGGCCACGCAAGCCCTGTCTTTGCTCCTTAGGGCGCTCAGTTTGTGAAGGAAATGTTGAACCCTTCAAACTGCAGTTAAATTAAATCAGCAGCTGGCTATTTGTCTGAACTTGTCTCTGTACTTTAAATTCCTCTCTCACAAACCATAACCAAATTTAGTTAAGTAAATAAACCAAAACCTAATTTAAGAGCCTATTTTTTAAAGAGTAACAAATCGCCAGATTTCAACCAATCACAGACAGCTGAGTTGCAGTCAGTCACAGACAGTCAACCAATAAGACCAGCCCCAATAAGGTAAACACCGAGCTGTAGCCAACCAGAAAATTTTTCCATTTTGTTCTCACGTTCATCCTACTAGAGCTCACTGCTAGGCGGCAATCTCTGAAGCTCTTTGGGTTCTGAGTGCTTCCCTATTGATGACTCGTTCTTTCCTCAAATCAACATTCTTAAATGTATTCTGTCTAAAGTTCTAAAGGTTTTACTTTAGCACTGCAATCATCCACAAGTAGAAGGAAGAATCAGCCGCTCAAGACCTGCTCAAATCTCAGACCCACAAAGTCATGAAATACAATAAAACAGTTGTTTTAAAACACTCTATTTTGGGGTAGTTTGTTAAACGGCGATACACAATCAGAAAAATGAAGAGTTTAACTCGGTATGATTCAACAAAAACTCTTCAAAAGGAGTAAAATATGAATGTGGTGTTAAATATTAAACAGGAGACTTCTACAATCAGCAGGCGGAACTCACTCCGACTGAAGCGACAGCATGAGAAATTAATTCATTAATTAACTGCATTATCTCCTGGTATTGGGCAACGAAATAAAATAGAAGAATGAAACAAAGAAAGGTTGGGGATTAAAGAAAGACTTTAACCATCTCTGCCCAAAACATTTATATTTTAATCTCTTTAAAATAGATGTAGTTTTGTAGGAAATGGGAAACTAGAAAGGATTTAAGGGAAGACATTATAGCTGAAAATTATTCTGGAATTGGGAAGCAAGGATTAAGATACAAATTGTGCAATAATTTCAATAAGCCAGAAAGTCTGAAATCTGCAAATAAAATAATTTAAAATCCCACCCATTTTGGCTGGGGATATCGCTCAGCGGTCTAGGCTCCTCCTGCCTCGCAAGCATAAGGACCCGGCCACTGAAAACGGACATGGTGCCACGCGCCTGTAATCCCAGCACCAGGAAGGCTAATAAGGAGGACCATTTCGAGCCCGAGCTGTGTAGCAAGACCCTGTACCAAATACATAAGTTAAAAAAACCAAAAAAGTTAACAAAATCCCACTCATTAAGAAATATAGTTTATGGATGGAGAATGAAAGACGATGAACAATTAAATCTTAATTTTGGAATCAAGTGACTGAACAGTCACTACCGATTAAAACTAAAATAATAGGAAGAATAAAAATTTGGAAAAATTATACTTCGGGGTTTAAGTTCAGTTTTTGATGAAAAGACGGAACATGTGCTGGGTAACCCTGTCCTACAGCACAAGGTTGATGTAAGAAGTCTCTCACTCTGGCTTTGCACACCTGCGTGCACATAAATATTCATACGTATGCACGTACACTCGAGTACACGTATATATGCTGAATACCAGTGGCGTTAGGGAATGTTTCCCACTGCTAACACAAAATGCTGACATCCACAGCTTAAAGCAGGAGAGGTTTCATTTGGTTCAGGATTTCAGAGCTTTCGGTCCATACTTCACTGGCTCTGAGGCACAATGTGGCGGAGGGCGCGGTGGGCAAAGACGCTGAGCGCCAGTGGGGGGAGGCGCTCTGCAAAGCCAGTCCCTGAGGCCCCGCGCCCACCTGGCGCCCACCTGGCGCCCACCTGGCGCCCACCTGGCGTCCACTGCCCAGGAGAGCATGCCGGCGTGGACATCGCGGGCCAATTCCCTAGTAAATGTAGCACCTCTATGACCGACTCAATCACCTCCCAGGAATCTCCCCATCCAGGGAAGCTGACGAGATTAACCAGCACACCCACACCCTCATACGGGAATCGTCGGCGGGTGGGTGGTGATTAGAACAAAGTACAAAGACAGCAGAGCCCAACTTAAGCAAATAAAGTGAGAAAGTGACAGACAAGAATACTAAGAAGTCCACAGCAATACTAATATAAAAATATAAAAATTCATACAAGGAAACCGAGAGTACCCAGTCAGTAATTCTGTCATGAAGGCTACGTTGAGAATTAGATTATTAACTTTAAATGCTTATAATTCCCTTTAGACTGACTCTCCCCCAAATAAGCGAGACTTTATTTCAGTATACTTGAAGCTGGGTTGATAAGCATATGTAAGTGTTATGTAAATCACAATAACTTTGGATTAAGGAGAAGCAAGACTACATGTCATTTTTTATATTTTTATATATTTATATATGTGTGTATATATTTACATTTTTCATATATGTGCATTATTTCCCCTTTTCCTGTGAAAAATTTTAGAAACGTCTTTTCAAGACCATAATATTGAAAATGACCTACTTGCCTTTAAACTAAATTGCCAAACAATTTAGTGCATATCTTTAATTCAATATTATAAGCCTAATAAAACACTCATAGTCAAAATTTATTTAATAAAGCAATGGCAAGTAGCAAAAGCTAGGAAAGCAATTTAAGGACTTATCAAATTAATATATATAGCATTGAGAATTTTTTCACCAATGAAGCAGAAACAGAAGCAATTCAAAGCACACTTATTTTATTAAGATCTATTTGCTTCTATCATTCTCAACAAAAGGGACTGCATTGGTGGAGTGCTGTGTTTCATTAACAACGTGCTCACTTTGAGCTTCATGATGAGGTGCGCACTAAGGCATTTTGAAAAGAAAATTCTAAGGCCGCATTCAAGAGTCCATGTTTTTGTATTAGAGCAGAAATGTGATTAGCTCTGTTCATTTTTCTAGAGATCGGGATTTAGTAACAAAAATCCTATCCATGTCTTATTCTCTTCTGAGACCTTCAATCTCCTTTAAACAGAATACGGGCAATTCCTAGTTGTGGAATAACCACAGGGCAATTAGGAGTAAAATTGTTGAGCAGCCCACATCTAATTGAAGTCTCTCCATTTTAACCATTTTATTTTTAGCACCTGAAGCCGTCTGTAGCTCTCCTAGTCTGTAATCATGTTTATTTAAGAGTAGTGCAGTCCTCAGTGAAGAAATGAAAACATACCAGAACCACTATACTGAATAGAAGAAAATAGGAAAATGGGTGGTAGTTTGGGATGCATTTCAGTTGCAGAATTTCCTTCAGCTTTCCATGTAATCATTTCAGCCTGGCTCATAAGGTTCCAGTTCAGAATGGGTTTTCTTTGTATAATATCTTTTATATGTTCACCTACCTTGAGTTGAGAACCAATCTAAACTTTTTACTTTTTGGAAAGTTAAGAGCCCATGAAGTTCTGAAGATGCTACATTTTATTCTGCATATTATTCTAGAAAGCCACTAAAAGCTCTGGTTTTTGTACTGGTAAAACCAAGATGAAATGGATGCTGTTTGTCACGTTATTTCTCATAGAATGAGGACTCAACCAAGGAGAAATTCTTTCCTGCCCAGAAAGAAGACCCTGGAAAGTGGCCTTCTCCTCCTCCTCCCTTGCTGCTGCTTGCATCTGGAGTGTCCGCCAGGACCTCCTGTGAACAATGAGCCAAAACAAATATTTGTTCAAGTTGTCATCTTACATAATTTGTCACAGTGATACAAAGCTGATCTGTAGAATTTCTAAACATCACCTTATTAGAAAAATTACTTGCTGCCTCTTATAGCCTTCAGATGGATAATTGTCTTTAATGCCCAGAATAACTTTCCACGATGCTACTTCATCATGAAAGATGCTACCGAAGTGATCAAGCTTCTAATGAGACGGAGATGGCTGTTAATTTAAAATAAGAAGTGGATATCTCATTAGAGTTGGTGAATGATAAGGGCAGACACACAGTCCCTAATGCAGGCTGCTCTAATAAAGGAAAGCTTAGGGATGAAGCATTAGCTGAGTAGGATGTTGGCAACCAAGTCTGATTAGATGTGAGCTGAAAGACCTGTGACAGTGACAGAGGAATTAAGATGTGTTAGATTCCTGTCGGGCCTGGAGATTACTCACTTGGCAAAATCTAAGGCCAGAAGAATGTAAAAGATAGACTAACGGTGGAGCCACTTTTGTTCATATCACTTCTCCAGCCTTTCCCAAGTGACCACATTGCCCAGTTGTAGAGATTGCATGCATTTTTTAACATAGATTTCCTTTCCTGCTCCCATTCCCATGAGGCTTTTGACACAAGAATCTTTGTGGTTTGCTAACACACTACAGTTTGCTAAAGCAGTTACAGGTCCACTGTAACAAGTCTGTGTCAGAGTGGTGGAGCATGCTGAAGAAAACGGAGACTTCTAAGTTCTACTCAAGCCCCCTGTATCAGGATCTCCAGGAATAACTGTTCCCCAAATTGTGACCTCCTCCTCATGTCATCCTTTAGCTCACCACAGCTTAAGAAGTATTAGTTATTGGAGAAGAGGTCAGAAGAGAGTGGAATCAGGCCTGTGCACCTACCTTAGCTTGCTTTTAGCTCAGGTGGGTTTCTTTTACCATGATGATCTTGTGTTGTATTAAAAAAACAAAGCATTGGGCTGGCAAGACAGCTCAGCAGACTAAGCGTCTGCTTATGCAGGTGCAGGGGCTGGGGTTAGATTCCTAGGAATGCATGCTGCACTGATCCTGCCCCCGGGAGCACTGAGCCAGAGACAGAGTCCAGGTGTGGTGGCACACCTGTAATCCTAGCGCTGGGGAGGCTGAAAACAGGAGGATCACTAGGAGTCTGAGCTGCATAGTGAGACCTTGTAATACATTTATTAGCGGGGGGGGGGGGAAGGATTAAGTTTCACCTTGACTAGTCTGTAGCAAAGAGCAGACTAGCAGATCTGGCCAGATTGAACTGGTTTTTTGCCTTCCAACCAAATTTTAGTTCTTATATAATCTGCTGTCTAATATACTTTCTATGACTGCTTCTGAAGTAACTGCTGAAGTTTCTCACTTCTTAAAATTGTCGCCAATCCCTGTGTTAAATGTAAACCTATGATCTCTATAATAACACCTGAAAGGTGACAGACTGTAAGAATGAAGTTCACAGTCTCTGGACAGGAGATACTCTTCGCTGAATCCTGGCTCTTACGTGCCATGGAACTTCAGCAAGTCCCTTGGTACAGCTGATTTCCAATTTCTTCATGTATAAAATGAAGCTAATAAGAATGTCTCCTTCAGTTAGTGTTTAGTTGTTTGATCAGTCCTGCATGTTTATATCTGGTAATCTGAACCACCACTGTGATGATGACAATAGGTAATATAACAGCCATTATTAATTTTCTATTCTTTATTTGAAATTCTGTACCAATTTATTGTTTTATGTTGCTTCGTTTTTGTTTTCGTTCTTATTTGTTTTTGTTTTATTTTCTCTTTAAAACAAAAATCTAAAAATGAAAATGAAAATGTCTCCTTTGTAGAGCTACAGTGGGAATGTGATGTGAAGCTGTCCCATGGGCAGCACAGCCATGAATACACGCTATGCTGTGCATGGGCAGTGGCCGGGGCCCCTCTCCTGCAGCACTATCCGTATTGACAGAGTTCCAGCTACCTCTCATCGTTCGCCCTCCCCTTCCCTGCTTCTCAGCTTCACCAAAATCTTACCAATTCTGCAAGGCCTTCACTTCTAAGCTATTCCAGGTCTTTCCAAGTAGGTGAGCAGGAGTCATTTTTCAACCTTCCAGTATGTTGGGGCGGAGACAGGACAGCACTAGAAATTCAAGACATCTAAGAGTCCAATGGATATTTTCAGATGTCTTCAAGTTGGGAGAAGGAAGATGTCATGAAGAGAGTGCCTTTCAGAAAATTTTACTTTTCTCATTCCAAAATAGAGCCACAAAAGAAATATTTTGCCTAAGTTTTGGTGTTAATCAGAACTTTTGCTGCAGCAAAAGAAATATTATTTAAGTAAGAACAGAAGCATTTATCATGGGGTTTTAGCAGTATACCACAGTTCTCCAAAGCTTGTGTGTGTATGTGTATGTGTGTGTGCGTGTATAATCAAACAGCCTCAGCTGATAAAATCCAGACATAATAAATGATACAGTGAAGCGCAGAGATGACTTGTGTGTCCTGGGAACCAGCTCTAGATCTGACCTCTGGAAATAACACCAAAAACTCTGGGTTGACATCAGCATCCCATTCCACGTGAAAGAGAAGTAGGGCTGAGCCTATAGCGGGAAGCAGGCTGCATGTGTTTGGTTGCTGCTAAAAGGCATCTTATAACTTTTCTGCTATTTCTGAGCCCAGCACATACCACTGATAAAATACATTTTCGTAACACATAACTCTTTTCAATGTCTGGCATGTTTTAGGAGAGGAAGAAAATGTTTCCGTTACCACCAGTTTAATATTTAAGCTAAAATCAGGCACTGTGTCACTTGATGATGAACGCAAAGATACGTTCCTGGAATAAAGCTTTGGGTTGATACAGAGGCAGAGGCAGGCTGGTTCACACAGGTACAGTCTTGACTCTTATGGTTGTATCCATAGCCCGACCCCTCTCTGGAGCTACGCACGTAACACTTTGCATGTGAGGGCTCTAGAGTACAAGGTTGTCAAAATTCCTGCTACAGCCAGGCACTAGAAGCAATGACCTTTCTACCCCCCGCCAGTCTCCCAAGACATGCTCCAGAATGCCCGCAGTTCAGGAACTTGGGAACTCCGGAGTTCCAGTGCTTTGCTGAGTGCTGAAAGTGCCTCATGGAAGACTGGAGCGGGGCTTCAGGAAGCAGCAAGCCTTGTTCAGTTGATGCAAAATGCTCCAGAGGACAAATTATATTCAGCAAATGCTTGGGGGCTTTGAATGGAATGAAAACACGGAGCAGAGTATCCTAGACAGATGTCACATGGTAGCTGAATCGTCGTGACCCGCCACAAAACTACGATGATGCTTGGGTCTACAAATTTACTTACAAAAATGATCAGAGATAAAATAAACAGGATATATGACCCATATGTACCTGTAAAGTGAAGCCTCAGGGAAATTATGTTATTTCATGCCTTCCTTCTAATAAATGAAAATATCTGTATTATGTAGAACGTTGCAATATACAGACCTCAAATATCAGCTAAACAGATACAGATAGTTTAGATGTTGCACAACAAGACGGTCTATTGGTATTATAGATCATGATATTTCTGACATTATCTCCTGTTTTATTCTGAGACACTTGCTGGTCAGATCTGTTGAAATGGTCAGGAAGGATAACTACCAAGTCTAGAAGCATAAGTGAATAGATACTGATGGAGTATCTCTCATTCACAATGTCTGAAACTAGAAGTGTTTCAAGAGTTCCAAATTTTGAAATATTTCACATACGAAATGAAATACTTGGGGATGATGTTGAAGTCTAAATACAAAATTTATCTATGTTTCATATATGCTTTATACACATTGAATGAAGGCAATTTTGCACAACACCTTGTGTGTGTGTGTGTGTGTGTGTGTGTGTGTATCTGTGGGTCTTCTGCAGTCAGTGCTATGTGGTTGTGCGGGACTTCCACTTATGGTGTTGTGTTAACGCTTAAGAAGTTTCAGATTTAGTGGAAGTTTGGTTTTGGGATTATTATACTGTGGATGGTCAAGCAGTAGAGGATTTATTGGTGATGTATTTCAATACATGATGAAGTAATCTATGATACTGATATTATGGACTAATTGGATTTTCTTATTTGGTGATTTTTTTGGTAGCATGAGAAATAGCCAGGCCATTCTCCTCTGCTCCAGTTCCATGCTGCTTAGGACACTGACCCATTGCTGTTTATCAGTTCTTCACCTTCAGGAAGCAGTAAGAACCTTTGAAGCCAGGCTTTTTCTTATGTGCTGTTGCTTTCTAACATACATGTTTATTTCTCTGTGGACTATTTCTTTATCTTGCTCCCCTGTGATTTCTTCTGTATTGGATTCTCCAACCCCAGGTTGGTTTGTCTTTGTCTCTGTCTCTGTTTCTCTCTGTCTCTGTCTCTCTCTGTCTCTGTCTCTCTGTCTCTGTCTCTGTCTGTCTGTCTCTCTTTGTCTCTCTCTGTCTCTATCTGTCTCTATCTCTATCTCTGTCTCTCTGTCTCTGTCTCTCTCTGTCTCTGTCTCTCTCTGTCTTTCTCTGTCTCTGTCTCTATCTCTGTCTCTGTCTCTGTCTCTCTGTCTCTGCCTCTTTCTGTCTCTGTCTCTATCTCTCTGTCTCTCTTTGTCTTTCTCTGTCTCTATCTCTATCTCTGTCTCTGTCTCTCTGTCTCTGTCTCTCTGTCTCCCATCCTCCTCAATTTGGTCTGACAGCCACTGGAGGTGGGCAATTACTATAGCTTCTTGACATCTTTATTATTAAAGGCTACATCCCATCTGCCCCAACTGATTTCCTCAATTATGACCACATATTGGTGACTACATCTTTCTTAAATTTTATTCAGTAAAACTGCTCCAGGTGAATTTTCCTTTGCAAGCTAGCACTTTTTCTTGAACAGATGGGTTCTACTCTTTTCTTATAACTTTAAATATGTGACTTGCCTTTGTTTCCAACATACAGTGTATTTTAATATGTGATGCTGTCAAAATGTCTATCAGGAAGATTGGTTTCAGATAAAAAATAAATTTTCAAATACCTCACCCTAGAATGTGAAACACACTTCTCCTTTATCAATCAATTTAGATGTATTAAGACTAAGTATTAATTTGCTAACTTATTTCTCTTTCTTCTGTTTTTCTTCTCTCCTACTACAAAATTGTAAGGATCAAAGCTTTCCTTTCTCATGTTAGAGGTTCCCATGTCCCTAGAAAAATGCTGATACCTAAAAGCTCTGAAGCGAAGAGGAACTGCCTCCTCTTGACAAGAAATGGGAAGAAGCGCTGAGAGGTGGCCTCCTCCGTAACATGCAGCGCCTGCGTTAGGTATTCCCTCAGTCAGCCTTCCACATTCCTGGCTCAGAGGCAACTGCCACATTGGCTCACCAAGGAAGCACGGAAAAGGATCAGGGCCCCATCCAGTGCCTCCAGCAAAGTTTACCACACAGCCAACGTGGAAAACCTCGTCCTAAGAGAAAACGTGTCTCGGTGTGATAGCTGAGGAAGAAATCTCAAGTCACACACCTCTCTGGGCTCTAAACATTTTAGATAAAAGGACATCCTCTCAACTGCTCTTTCAATACTCCACCCATCTCCTCAGAACTGGAGGGCAAAAGTCCCATTTGCCAGATGCCAGGGCTCCCATTCTGGGTGGCTGGAAATGCTCTAAACTGTTTAGACAGAAGGGGTCGTTCAGGTGAAACTGCCGTTAGCCCCAGCACTTGGTAGAGTCTGTGCATGCAAGCTGAGGAGCCCACTGTTTTTTGCTTTTGGAAGGGGGAGGGGGTGCTCTTCCCCCTTCTCTCCCTTAAAATCTTCTGTCCTCCTTGTGTCTTATCTCCTTTCCCTCTAAGGCTTTGATCTGGCAGAGAACTAAAATTCTTTGACTTTTTCTGGTCTGAGTTAATGGGGAGTGGCCGGGAGGGAGTTGAAGGTCTCCACCAGCATTCACGGGAGAAAGGGAACTCAGAAAGTTTTTTCGTGGCTCCAGGGACTGTTCCCATTGCCCACCAGTGGGACTGTGGAAAGGGAGGAGGAAGGGAGGAGGCTTTCTGCTTTTCTGCTGACAAGAGATGTCCCCAGACCCCAGGGAAGAGCTCCACGCCAGCCTTTTGTAGCTGTCAGCAGTGGCTTACTTGGGTCCCAGGGCCACCTGTCCAGCCCTGCCCATAGGTACTTTTTGAGATGCTCATGGGGTTGATCCTCTAAAGCTAGCCTGCTTTGTCCCTCCACCTTATTTGGTTTTGGTATACTTACAATAATGTCAGCTTCCTTCAGTTGCTTACTTCACAGCATAGGTTTTGTTTTGTAGTTGCTAAATGATATTACCAGAGCTCTCAAATTATCTATGAGAACAGGATGTGGTGGCCCAATGCTTGCAATCCCAGAACTCTTGGGAGACTGAGGCAAGAGGATCGCCATGAGTTCGAGGTCAGCCTGAGCTACATAATATGACTATGTCTCAAAAAATAAATCATCAATGAGTTCCTTTAATATGTTACAAGTCCAGAGAGATAAATCTTTGGAACAAAACCTTAAGCAAAGCCCAGCCTTTATGTACAACTTTTTTTTCTTGCTTTTTTGCTCTCCTGATGAAGGGTGTAGTTAACTATGTCCTCAATATGAACAACAGACTTCTGCATGACTAGGAGGGAAACCTAGACATACCATAGCAGAGGAAAGGGCAGAGATACCCATCCCCCACTACCCCCCATCCCCACAGACACACTTGGAGCAGTTCCAATTCTAAGATAAGGCAGGAACAGCCCTCCTTTGGCGCCCTAGGCAATAGCAGGGCTACCTTCTGGTAGTTCCAACTCCCCAGTAAAAGAGGGGTTTCCATTAGGGAAATCTAACCCTAGGATTCTTTCTTTTTTTCTTGCTTCTTTATTGATATCTTTTTTTCTTTCTTCACCTCTTTTCAAAAGTATTTAAAGGGGAACTTAAAGGCATGCTGTGCACCTGAAATGATCAGGGATAATTCAATGTCTGTCCTCCAAACTTCATCTTCAGATTATATTTTAGAACTTGGAATCAATTTAAGATGGAGGATTTTATTTGTTTATTTATGTATCTATTTATTTTTATGCATTTGGTACAAGGTCTACAGGATTTACAGAGTCTCAATACACAGATTGAACTCATAGCCATCCTCCTGTGTTCAGCCTCCCAAGAATTGGGATTACAGGTGGGCGCCATCACACCCAGTCTCAATTGCTATCTCAGTGTGCCCCACGGGAGGGCCGGCACGGCACACCAGGTATCAAACCCTGGCCACTGCGCTCTGCCTGAGCAGGTGCTTTAGTCCACTGAGCTATCTGGTTGGCCCTAAAATGGAGGATTTTAATAGGTCCATTTTTTCCTTCCACATATAAGTTAAACAGCATAGAGGCAAGGTATGAAGCTTCATTTCATAAGGAGGGCAAAAACCTAAAATTCCATTTGGTAAAGTACGGCACTTCTTTCTTTCCTCCTTCAGACATTTATTGTTTGCAACTGCTTGTAAATGTGTGCTGTTAACTACCACAGAGGAGACACCCAGAGTAGCTAAGAATATTAAAACATACCTTTGTGACTGACATAGAAAAGCAGAGCACTAATTGATAACCTCCAGGGAAAGTTCTAACTGACTATATTTATAATGAAAAGTTTACACCTAAGAAAAAGATTGTTATAATTCAGCATGACCAATGTGTCTAAAAGTCTACTTGCATTTAATATCATTGTTTTATTTTTTTCTTGTCCACTTATTTACTGCATTTTCATAATTGGTTGAAGTACTTGCAACTTCTCTATTTGGCAAAAAAAAAAAAAAAAAAAGATCAGCTCATCTCAGTTTCTATTTTTTAATTTTTGCATTTGTCTTTATAGACATCTGGCTCTGTTACAACCTTCCCTAAAGAAAAAAAAATCTCTTTTTTTTTAATCTTTCATTTCTCTGCTTTTCACTCAATAGAAGACAGATACTCAAGAGTCATCAAACTCAAAACATTAAAAGGTAACAACTGCTATGTTCCACTTATGCAAAACTTGCAAATAAGAATCTTAAAGATTAGCAACGTAGAGTGAGCTTATAGGTAGACACTAATTATATTAGCACAAACTTTTCTTTGCATGGCTTAACAAGGATCTAATTTCAATTGATTGGGAAGATTAAGGATGCTCAGAGGACTTCTGTGAAAGTGATGAGTGGTAAGCTTCAGCATCTCATTTTCTCCAAGATTCAGAATCTAGACCCTGAAAAACAACAACTTGTGGAAGGAAAGAAGGGGGGAAGTGGATCCCTGGGACCCACAAATGATCTCACAGGAAAATGAGAGAGTATAGAAAAGTTGAGGAGGCAGAACACAACACGGAATAAGGAAGGGGCACTCCGCTCTCTCTCCCCAGCCACTGGATCCTCACACACAAGCAAGGAAGCCAAAATCTACATACAAAATGAAAGCAAAAGCATCCAGGGGCCTTCAACGAGAAACACGGCAGTGGAACAAGTCTCTGCTGAGAGATCTGCTGAGTGACTTGCCATTGGCCTTTTGTGTAGCCCCACGAAGGTCACCTTTAGCAACACGAGCTTCCTTACACAAATCTTGTCATATGAAATTGTCAAGATGGTGGATTTTGACATCTGAACATATTTGCAAGATCAGTCCGGTGCATTGCAACCTCATATTTCCCCAGTTTCCTTCATCTTTTCAGTTGCAATTATTTTACCTTCTTCCCTTTCTTCTTAGCTTCTTTTCTAGCTTCTTTGGGGCCACTGTGACAGCAGTAATCTTAGCAATTGTATAAAGCACTGGCCAAAATCACATCCATAAGCAGGCCAATCTGGGCTCCGATTGATATTTACGTGTGCTTACATATGCTTTGCTGGCATTGTGAGTCTTTGTGCACAAGTGGCCAGCATTTCAGTGTAAGCTCAAGATTATGGTCCTAAGTTACATGTAAGATTCTCATCACAACTCAGGTCACTTGGATGGGAGAGCACTTGTAATTGGAGGGTCCAATATACAGATGATTCGCTTGATATCAACCGAGTCATACAACGGTAGCTATTTTTCTTTAAGTTAACAGTCAGATCATTTTTGTGACCTTAACAATAATAGGGCACATTCCCAGAGAAGGTGGTTATTGGGCTAACTACACTCCATTCCAGCCTCCCAAATTAAGCAAGGTGGTCCGATCTTGGGTTCTGGCAAAGGATTCTAACTATACATGCCCAAATCACATCGTTGAAAAGCAACTAAAGAGTTCTTTATAATAGCAACAAAGTCAAGTCTATATCCACAAATCTCAGAGCAAAACAAACAACCAAGGACAATAGAAATCTGTGAAGAAAAGATAACAAAAGTCTCCCCAAACTCCCAACTTTCCCAAAACCAGTAAAGGGAGCACCAAGAGGCAGGACAGCACAGGCCCAACACCCAAGGTAGATAAATGGATGACAAAGAAAATTTATGACAGAAGACTTCTGGGAAGAGGCTGAAGTGGTGAGCAGCAAAGAAAGAGCCTCTATGAGATTTGGTGTCCAGACAAGGGAATATGGCAATGTAAGGAAAAGGAGAAAGTGGGGCCCCAGGACCCAGGAAATGTCTGAAGTAGAATTGAAACCCAGGTGAAGAGTGAAGAGAGAAACTCCAGTGAAGGAGGAGGAGGCATATATTCCCTGATCCCCAACTCACTGTATGGGAGGGGTGACTTGAACCTCCATACCTAGGGTTACTGCCAGCAGCACCAGAGACCTCCAAGGTGAAGGGCACCAGGGAGAATAACAGTGGACGCAGCGGGACACACTGAGGAGTAAGTTATTCAGATATCACACGGGACGGGTTAATTGGCTGGCAGCAATTTTGGAAGGAACTCACCTCAGCGCAGGGCTCAGAGCAGCAGGTAGCTTCGCCTTGTGGGCCCCAGCCAAGTTCAAGCCCGCGGAGGGCATAACACGGACTACTGTGGGCTGCGTGGATCTGCTTCCAGCCTAGCCGCCGGCTGAACATCAGTGGAGATGGGTGTGGGCTCACAGGAACTGTCTACTGCCCCACTGTGGAGCTGCCAGTGGCCTGCTGGGGCTCACCAACAAGGACATGGACCCTGCCTGCCCACGCTGTCCCCCAGATGAAGGAGAGACTCACCTGAGCTTTTTTTTTCTTCTTCTTATTCTCTTTTTCTTCTTCTTTTCTCTTTCTTTCTTGTTTGCTTTGTATTCCTCATGATTTGTCCTTGTTTTATGTGAGGGTGAAAAGGGCTGCTAGTTTTGCTATTGTTGTTGTGTTCTGTCCTTGTTTTTCTTGCTTTCTTTTCACCTCCTAACTTCTGCAGCAGTTCCTTGGTCTCTGGGATCCTCTTTTGTCGTCCACCCTTTCTTCTACTCTCTGTTTTGTTTTGTTTTTTTTTTTTTCTATTTCTCTATTTTTCCTCCAGTCTCTTTTAAATTTTATCCCTTAAGAGTAAAATTGCCAATACGGTTATTTACTGCATACAATTTTCTGCCTCACTTTAGATGTGCTATATAGCATAGGTCCAGTTCATATGGTGAAGAGTGGCAAATTAATAGTTATCACAAGGGCCGGTCAGATAGCTCAGTGGACTAAAGCACCTGCTTAGGCACCAGAGTGCTGTGCTGTGCCGACCCTGCCCGTGGGGTGCCCTTAGACAGTGACTGAGACTGGGCGTGGTGGCGCGCACCTATAACCCCAGCTCTTGGGAGGCTGTTGACAGGCAGATCACTATGAGTCTGATCCAGTAGTGAGACCCTGATCATCCTCTAGACCCTTCCCTAAAATACAAAAATAAAATAAAATAAACATGGTATAACTGTCTATCCACATATCAAGGACTGAACCTAGATTCATATTTCTGACCATGAGCTGTACTAAAATAAAAATGGATCAAAGATAAACATTACAACAGAAAAATTTAATCTACTGGAAAAGGAAAATAGATAAAATGCTTGAAGACATGGGTAGAAATGAAGACTTTCTGAGCAGAATCACAGTTGTGCAAGAAGTAATACCAAGAATCAACAAATGGGATCACATCAAATTAAAATTTTCATAGCAAGGAAACCACCAACAGAATGAAGAGACAATCTATGCAATAGGAAAAAAATTTTTACAGGTACTCATCAGACATCATTTCATCTTGAATATATAAAGGATTAAAAAAAATTAGGTACCCCAAATTTAAAGACCTAATTTAAACATGGGCATCTGAAAGGAATAGATACTACTCTGATGAAGAAGTAAGAATGTCCAGTAAATACTTGAAAAAAAGACCATTTGTGAAATATATATTACATATTATAATAATATATTAAATAAACCAAAATACATTATAAACATTAAATATTATACATTAAGTATTAAAAGAACACTGGAGGTGTCTAACTCCAGAAAAAATGGCCATTAAGAAATCAATAACCAACACCAGCAAGACAATGGGGAAACACAAGCCCTTTCTCATTATTTTTGGGAGTGTATAACAGTACAATCACTATGTAAATCATTATGGAGGTTCCTCAAAAACCTATAAATGGAAATTCTATGTGACTCAGATGTTCCCCATTTGGGTAACATCCCACAAGAGTTAATCATGTAATCTTCAATGGTGTGTGCATACCTATGCTTATAGCAGCACAATTTATAATCTTGGAAGCAGCTGGTATATCCATCAAGAAATGAAAACAATAAATTACCCTACTTACATACAGTGGAATGCTACTCTGCCAAGAAAGAGAACTTAAAATGATTCACTTTTAGATCATAATGTTCACTGAAGTAAATCAAAGACACAAGATTAAATATAGCATATTGACTTTCAGAAACTCAATATACAAGTAAAATATAAAATAAAAGACAGATAATAGGAAAAAAAGAGAAAAGTGATTTTAATCAACTATAAAAAATATAGCTAACATTGTACCCTGACTTGCAATGTTTAAGAAAATTGTTTTTAATCTTTTATGTATTTGTTTATTTGGTACAGGGCATTGTTACCCACCTGGACTTGTAGTGACCCTCCAGTCTCAGCCTCCCCAGTGCTGGCGTTACAGGCGTGCGCCACCATGCCCAGTTCCCGTGGTTGGCACTGTGTCACTGCATGTGGTATCAGGGATCAAACCCAGATCCTTGTGTTTGCCAGGCAGGCGCGTCAACCATCTACACTTCTCTTATAGGTTTTATAGGTTATTTTGGTCTCTTAGACAGATTGCTGATCTGTCTTTATAAGGATTTATATGATAAAGAAATGAATCTGATGCTGAAAAAAGAGGTAGACTGTGTTCAACTTTGAAAAAAGAATAAAGACGTTGTAAACTTAGCAACTTTTTTGCCAGGTTATTAGTCAATCAAGATAATCTTTCTCTTTTAAAAATTGAGTTTAGAAATGCAATGTGTATTGTTTGCTGTGTATGTATGAGTTTTTCTTCAGTTAAACAACTATATATATATATATATATATATATATATTACACTCACTTATGTATATCATAGTTTAATAATGTTAACTATGTAGTGCTTTGGTTCAAGCAAATGATTTAAGGTAATTGTAATAAAAATAAATATAAGTAGAACAAATACTTAAAATGTTCATAAGAATATTTGAGTCACCAATTGCCAACTACAAATTCACTTGTGTCTTTCTTTTTATTTAATTTAATTTATTTATTTATTTTGCAGAACCAGGGATTGAACTCAGGCCCTTGCGCTTGCCAGGGAAGCACTTATTCCCCTGAGCCATCTCCCAGGCCCCAGTCACTTGTGTCTTAAAAGTAATCAAAAGAAGGAAGAATGTATTCCATGCCACACACCTCCTCTGCCACGGCTGCCATGCAGTCAGTGTCTGTAGAAAGGGCACGAGCCAGCCTTGTGCATCCTCCATCGTCCTGGGGAGGGCTGCTCCAGCGGGAGGAGTGTACACTCACACTCCTTCTTTCTCCTGTTGCTAGAGGACGGCAATGTAAACTCACACAATCTCTTCCTGCGTTGTCCTAGGTCAGTGGTGCCAGCACTAAGAGACATCTGGAGGGACCTTTGCCTTCTAGGAAAACCTGGACATCAATGACAAGGCTAGCTCATACTAGAAAGCTAAAATTATCCACGCAGAAAACAAAAATAGAAAACGATAAGACAGAAAAGCAAAGTGTAGTCCCCAATGCAAGTCCTTTGAAAAACAAAGAAATAAAGGAAATCAGAAGACAAGAAATGAAACTTTCTGTAATGATAGCAGCAGAGGTGAGAAAATAAATGGAAGGGGCCATTCAAAAAATAATCTTTCACATGCAAAAATTAATCCCTAACCAAGTCAAAGACATTAAAGCAGACACAGATAAAGCAATAGAGGAGCTCAGGAAAATAATGGAAAAGATGAATGCCAAATACAGACAAAAAATGGATTGAAACAGATGCAAACACAAATGCAGGAGATTATAAAATCGACTGAACATTACATAGCAGGTTGAATGAAGGTGAGGATAAAATATCAGATCTAGAAGACAGACAACTAGCTAACAGAAAAAGAAAAATACTGTAAAAATTACAAGAGAGCATGAAAAATCAATTCAACAGCTGCAGGATGAAGCAAAGGTGAACAATATAAGACTGATTGGAATCAGCAATCTGGAGACAGCAAAAAAACAAAAACATTAAAAATATTTTCACAGAAATATTGGCAGAAACCTTCTCAAAGATGGGTAAAGAAATTGACACAGAAATAAATGAAGGTTATAGGACTCCAAATAGTCATGACCAAAATAAATCTACATAAAGGCAGAATAATCAAAATTCCAGAAAGTCAGCACAAGAACAAAATATTAAAAGCAGCTGAGAAAAGAACTACATCACCTATACAGGAAAGCCCATCAGAATCACAGCAGACTTTTCTGTATTTCCTGCCAAGCACAAGAATACACATTCTTCTCAGGTGCACATGCGACATTCCTGAAAATAGAACATGTACCAGCTGATAAAACATGCTTGACTCAGTAAATGTAGAGAAGTGAAATTCCCCCCATGTACACTATCTGACTGTAGCACAGTGAAACTGTGAATCAAAAGCAATGGAAATCACAAACACTACATTAACATTTGGAAATTAAACAACTCTTTCCTGAACAACCAATGAGCACATAGGAAATAAAAGACAAAAGAAAACAGTATATGTAGTTATACAATGATGCTGGTACAATACACCAAAATGCAGTTAAGGCAGCTCTGTGAGGGAAATTTATATTGATGAACTCACACATCAGTAAGATGGAATGATCTCAAAGAAGTGACCTAATATTTTAAACCTCAAACTTCTACAAAAAAAAAAAAAAAAAAAGAACAGATCAAACCCAAAACTCAAACAAGGAAGAAAATTATAAAGATTAGAGCAGAAATCAATGCGATGGAGACTAAGAAAACTATACAAAGAGACAATGGATTTAAAAATTGATTATTTGAAAGAACAAATATAATTGATAAACAATGAGCCAATCTCCTCAAAAAGAAAAAAGGAAAAAATACAAAATCAAGAAATTAGGAAAGCAAAAGTGAAAATCATAATAAATCCCACAGAAAACGTATGACAATCTATATTCTAATAAGATGGAAAACATAGAAGAAATAGATTCTCAGACACAATTGAATTGCCAAAGCTAAATCAAGAAGGTATACAAAGTCTACATAATCCAATAGAAGCCAATGAAATTGAAAATGCAATTTAAAATTTACCAACAAAGGGGGAACTACCCGCTCGGGACCCCCTCCTATCCCTCTCTCAGAGAGGAGCTTTCTTTCCCTCAATAAATATATTCTGCTCATGAAAAAAATTACCAACAAAGACAAGTCCAGACTCTGATAGATTCAATGATGAATTCTATAAGAAACTTAGAGAAGAACTAATGACACAGTTATGGTTTGTATCTAGGTGTCCCTCCAAAGTCTCATGTAGTCTTGGGGTTGCTTCTAGAGTTTGTGATTAATTCATGATCCGATGCTGGGATTATGGGTGTGAGTGCTGCACTCACCCTGGGGCAGATAGCCTGGATGCACTATAAAAGAGGGAGAGAGGCTCACTTTCTGCTGCTGCCTGTTTGCTTTTTGCTGTTTTCTGCCACCATGAACTGCTGCCCTCTGCTCTGTGCCACTCTGCCTTGGAACCAGCCAAGTATGAGCTGAAACCTCCACAAGCTATGAACAAAATAAATCTTTCCTTCTTTAATTTTGAGTGTCAGGTATTTTGTTTCAGCAATGAGAGAAAAGTAACCAAGGCCCCACTATTGCTGAAAATCTTTAAAATAAATTAAAAAAGAAGAAATATTTTAATTCCTGGGAAGAAGTATAACCCTGTCTTGTAGCTAGGGTTTGCATAGAAAACAATGTAGGACACATAATTTATTGGATTATTTTATAACAGTCAACCAAAGAGTTTAGTAGAAAAGAATGCAGGAAATCTGTTCACATACTAAAGACCAAAGAATCCAGCTGAGAACCATGTGAATGACCTGCATGAAGCCAGTTGAAGACATAGAGCCCATAACAATGCCCCCCACGAGGGCAAGGGAGGCTTTGAACCTACAATAATGCCCCATGCAGACCTATTTCAAGGCTCTGCACTGGCAAAGCCCCAAGCTTAGTGGTGGGAGCTAGAAAGTCTGTGCTAGCAGCATGAGAGTTAGGCCCTGGAGCCAGGAAGCAAAACTCAAAGTAATAACCACAGCTACCCCCAAAAAAGTACCAAAGTTGTTCTGAGCAACAGCAAGGTCACAAGCAACTCTGCAGAGTACAGATGAGTCCGTATCAAGACACGCAGTGTGACAAGCTCTTCCAAGAGAAACAACAGACCCCAAACAGCTTCTTTTTATGTTTTTGGCAACATTCCTCAGGTGGGCCTCCCACACTCAGTATGACACCGGTTCAGTTCAGCTGCTATTACAAATTGACCGCTAGTAGTTCACCTACCACACCCCGATTCAAAACCCAGAGGAAATACTCAACCAAGAAAAAAAAAAAAACTACAAGCCAACCATCCTAATGAACATGGATGCAAAAATCCTTAATAAAATACTCCCAAACAGAAGGCAGCAAATTGGCCAGGGAGATGGCTCAGTAGAATAAGTGCTTGACTGGCAAGCGCAAGGCCCTGAGTTCAATCTCTGGTCCCCATCGTCCCCCCCCAAAAACCAAACAAACAAAAAAGAAAAACAGAATGTAACAAATCATCAAAATTATACACCATGACCAAGTTGGACTCATCCCAGGCATGCAGGATAGTTCAACATATGAAAATCAGTCAATGTAGTATACAATATTAACAGAACCAAAGACAAAAAAAAATCACATGATCATCTCAATAGGTATAGGAAAGGCCTCTGACAAAATCCCACACTCATTCATGATAGAAAAACCCTATGGAAAATTGAAATAGATGGTCTTTACCTCAATGTTGCAAGACCATCTACGACAAACTAATACAAGAGTAAGAGATATCTTTCAATTTTTTGTCAATAGCACTCCTGTATACAAGCAAAACAAACTCACAGAGAAATTAGGGAATGCACACCTTCATGAAATCATCCAAAATGAAATACTTAGGAGTCAATCTAACAAAAGATATAAAAGATCTGCACAGTGAAAATTACAGTAGCCTTAAAAGGTTAAAAAGGATAACAAAAAATTGAAAGGTATCTCTTGCTCTTATACAGGAAGAATCAAAAGAGTGAAAATGGCCATACCCCCCAAACTGCTATGGAGATTTAATGCAATCCCAATCAAAGTACCATTAGCAATAGCTCAGTGGACTAAGTGCCTGCGTAGGCAAGCACAGTGACCAGGTTTTGATCCCTGGCACCACATGCCACACCAGCCACCCCACTCCTCGGGCTTGCTGAGCCAGTGATAGAGTCCAGGTGTAGTGTCACATGCCTATAATCCAAGCACTGGGGAGGCTGAAAACAGGAGGATTACTACAGCTTCGAGTTATGTAGTTAGACCCTGAAAAAAATATAATTAACATACTTCACAGACCTAGAGAAAGCATTCTGGAAATTCATTTGGAATCCAAAAAGCCCTAGAATACCAAAATCAATTCTGGACAACAGAGACATATCAGGGGCCACCATAATTCCACACTTGACATTATACTACAAAGCTACTGTGATAAAATCAGCTCAATATTAACCAAAAAAAAAAAAAAAAGGGTCTGAGGATTGGTAGAACAGAAGATTCCAATGTATCCCCAAACACACTTAGCCACCCTATCTTTGACAAAGAAGCCAAACATGTTCACTTGAAGAAAGATAGTATTTTTCAATAAATGATGCAAGAAATACTGGCTTTTCACATGTCAAATGCTAAAACAAAATTTAGGTCTATCATCATGCACTAAACTAAAATTCAAACAGTTCAAACATCTAAATATTAAAGCAGAAACACTAAATCTACTGGGAAAAGGTAGGCAGACTTCTCCAAGACACAAGTGTAGGCAGAGACTTGATGCAAAAAACCCAGGCTGCAAAGGAAGTATTATGAAGCATCGAGAAATGGGATCTCACCTTACTAA
>NW_004524581.1:2298133-2316972 GCF_000260255.1 Octodon degus | reverse complement strand
ATATGCAATAGTGGGAAAAGACAACCAGAATAGTGGGAAAAGACAACCAGCAGAGTGGGATAATATTATAACCAGTTGCTCCTCAGACAAAGATCATATCTAAAGCATATAAAGAATTGAAAAAAGTCAGACCCCCCCCTAAATTGAAAGACCCACTCCATAAGTGGGTCTTTCATTCAGCTGAGATGAATGCATACTTCTCAGAAAAGAAATACAAATGCCAACAAATGCATGAAAAATTGTTCAACAACATGGGTCATTCAAAAAAATGTAAATTAAAGCAACGCTGAGGTTCCATCTCACCCCAGAAAGAATAGCTATCATCAAAAAATCAACCAACAACCAATGCTAGAGGAGCTATGGGGAAAAAGAAACCCTTTGCTGCTGTTGGCGGGAGTATAGACTGGCGTAACCACTGTGGAAGTTAGTGTGGAGAATCCTTTAAAACTAGGTTAAGAACTTCTATTCTACCCAGCTTTTCCCTCTCTGGGTATCTTCCCACAAATTTAAAATTATCATACCACAGCCATATCTGAGTACCCTTGTTCCTAGCAGCACAATTTGTAACACTTAAATTCTGGAAACAACTGGGATGCCCAACAACCATGGAATGGATAAAATATATGTGATATTTTTTAAGTATAGTGGAGAGCTACTGAGCCATACAAAAGATAAATTGAAGACTTTTATAGATGAATGGATGCAACATGAGACTATAGTCATAAATGTAATAAATCAGTTCCATATGTATAAGAATCATGTTTCACTAGTGTAAGAAAACAAATTACAAAATAAGATCCAAAATGCACAATAGATATTGTCAATTGGGAAAAAAATGGTGCAAAAAAAACTGTGATGGAGGGAAGGGGAAAGGAAAAAAGAAAAGATATAAATATGGGAATACAAAAGTAATTCCTATATTTATTTGAAAAGTAATTCAAATAAAAAAGTTAATAAAAAGATAATACGTTTTGTTCTATTAAATGTGTTTTACAAGTTATTTTTTTTTAAATTTTTTATTTATTTATGTGTGTGTGTGTGTGTGTGTGACCAGCTCAGCCCACCTGGGGCCGGGGCTGGCTGGCATGTGGTGCTGGGGGATTGAACCGTGGTCCCTCTGCTTTGCTAAACTTGTTCTAAGTAGGTGCTTTAGACCACTGAGCCATCTCACCAGCCCCACAAGTTATTAATATGCAAATGTTTAAGATTGCTTTCTTAAATAGACTGAGTTAAATTTCTAAAACATAATTCTATATTAAAATATTAAGTAATTTCCCCTACTTAGAAACTCACTGGGCCTATGAGCTTCCAGACAATCTTGCTTTCAGTGACTGAAAAAATTGTTCAGATTCCTGAATAATTTGCTTCAGTGTTCTCCACTGATGGGTGCCATCTCCAGAGTCTTAAGGCACCATGTCCCAACAAGTCCCATGAAAAAAAAATATGATATATAATTAACATGACTATAGTGAAGAGATTGAAGAGCTTTCTATGGCTAAAGCAATTAAGGATTAAAATACTATTGGATTAAAATGCTCTAGGATTAAAATGTTGAACAATTATAAAATGTTATAATTATCAGTTTATAAGTGCTTAAATGAACAGCTATTATGACATGCCATACACTAGAGATGTGCTTCTATCAGAATACAGGACATGCCAGAAGTCTGAACTTCACCTAAGGTTGAAAATTTTGTGACTTAAGACCATATAAATTTAATATGTACAAAGTAAACAATAGTTTCTCTCTTTTATATAATATGCATTGCATCTACATACAAAATGATCAGATTTTCTGACATATCTTTAAATTCTGCATTTCTACTTAAATGTTAATCTACATCTATTGGCTTTTACTACAAAAAACATTTCACTATCATATAGGTGAGACACAGAGGTGGTATATTTGTGATCACTGTCCTATTCCTTAAGCTTTTAGAAGAGGTCTGAAGATATTTTCACATTCTGGCAGTGCAGTTACTCCACATACACCTATAAAAAGAAGCTAAATTTTACCTTAAAAATAAAAACTAAGTTCATATATGTAAAGGATTTCTATATAACTGTGATATTAATTATTACTAAATTCTTGGTAGAGTAAAAGCATTCATGTTCTTCAAGTGTACAAACCCTCTGTAACATAAAATTTAGAAGAAAACTGATACACTGGTAACATCAAGCAAGATTATTTAATACAATAAACTTCAGGTTTATGTTTATGTGATTTTTATGTGATTATTTGATGATAAGTCAGCGGTACCTACATGAGGTCACTCTAAAGATTAAAAAGTAAACAATAGTATATAAATGAAGGACCATTTCAGTATATAAATGAAGGACCATTTTGTATCTGTATGTACAAAACAGGATAGACATACAGCTACTTTCTCCTAATTCAATGACAAGAAAGATTTGTACTAATAGTGTTTGGACAGGATATCATGTCTGCATCTTGTACTATGAATAACTATTACAAAGACAGCCATATGCAATGTATTAATTATTGTAACTGTCCTACTAATGTGTTTTGAAACTGTCTCATTGCTATTTATTTCTCAGTTAAAAAAATATTAAACTTTTCATGCTATAAACCCACAAAGTCTGTCTGTAACCAAGTACATTCTACTTAGGCTCTTTTTTTAAACATGGGAAACCTACACAAAAAATTATCTATGTCATAATTAGTAAATGATTTCACATTATTATGTTACTTTATACTAAAATCGGACTTCTAAAGTAATTTTGCATAACTTTGTGATATAAAGTAACTTTCTGTTCTCTATTTGTCCTTACATGATCTGAAACCAGTCAGTATAAAAGATCTTTACACCTACAAATCACAGCTGTATAATATTAAAAAAAAAAAATGAATGCCCCAGGGTTGGTGAGATAGCTCAGTGCTATCTCACTAAGCTCCTGCTTTGGCAAGTGCAGGGACCAGGGTTTGATCCCCCATCCCACATGCCTTGCCAGCCCTGCCCCCAGGGTGCACTAAGCCTGCAACCGAGTCCAGGCATTGTTGCGCATGTCTGTAAACCCAGCGTTGAGAAGGCTGAAAACAGGAGGATCACTACAAGTCTGAGATGCGTAGTGAAATCCTGTACCAAATACATAAATGAAAACAAAACAAAACAAAACAAAAAAAACCCAACAAAATGAATGGCCCAATGGTCACAAAATACATAGACATATCTTTATTCATCATAGTCCTTCAGCACTGCTATAATTAAGTTTTATAAATTTTTTGATGAAGAATTTTTATGCCCTTAAACACTACCTGCTGTATTTGAGTAAACACCTCAAAGCAAACAGAGGTTAATACTAAAGATAAAAGCTTTATACCAAATGTTACTAACTTCTGTCATTTTTTTGGAGCCATTATTCAATCAATGTTCTACTTTCAATATCTTGCTCTTCCTCCTACAACAAGGCTATAAAACAGAGTTAGGCATCAGTGACTTGGCTAATGCCTTTGTCTTCTTGCCAGACTATCAGAACATGATAGTTCATCAAACAGCAAGACCCATCTTCCTTTGTCTGTTTAGATCAGTTGGAGTAAGACTATCTCTGGCTAGAAATGACCAGACCCCATCCCAGCGTGAAGCAGCTAGAGGACAGCAGCCATCAGCCTTCCTGTGTCCCTTGAAGACAAGGGATCAAAGTCCTGGGAGGGGAGGAATGAGGGAGGAAAAAAGTACTAAAAGCCTGAATGGTGACGAGAAAATCATAATAACGCATTTGTACTTTTCAGAAGATCATCACTTCTGGGACTCAGCTGAAGTCACCCAACATGACCCATATACCCTTGGGTACATCCAGGCTCTTTTCCATCAACCCCCATCACATCTGAAATCCTTCAGGAATCCTGAAAGTCAGCCTAATCGACAAAGTGAAGAGCAGGAACCTGATCCTAAGGTAAAGGAACCAGTTGAGAGAATCCAAAGAATGTTTGGATTACTTATCTCAGGGGAAAGAAATACTGGGCTCATCTACACAATTGGCTAGAACTCTTCTCAGGAGGGCACCACCTTTAGCCTGGGTTTCCACCCTCTCAAGAGAACAAGCAATGCTCCCTACTTCAGGAGATAAATTGCCTCTCCCCCTTGAAGGCCTGCACTCTATTTTTCTGACAGCGTATTTTAACTTTTTTCCTAATAAAATCTTCCTATGCCTCTTACTGACTAGTAGTGAAAACTCTTTTTCTGTGACAGAAATCTGCAAACCTTCAAACCTGTCTCACAGGTAGGATGAGTTAGGATTCTTATTTCATCTTCAGGAAAATTCTCAGACTCTGTCCTGTGGCAACATGAGAAATCCAAGCCCTTAGCATCAGTGAGCTCCTTTGAGTTGATGTGCATGTGTGTGGCTGGACTGACACAAATTCAGAACTTCTTTATTAAAAGATATGATTGTGTGGCCAGATGTGGGGGCTCATGCCTATAGTCCCAGCACTCGGCAGGCTAAGGCAGGTCGGGAGGTTGGGACCAGCTTGGGCTACAAAGTGAGCTCAAGGGCAGCCAGAACTATAGAGACCTTATTCCAAAAAGACAAAAAATAAAATAAAAGAAAAATAAAATTAAAATATATAACTGTACCATTGTGTTTTTCCTCAAAAAAATCAAGAGAAATGATAGGCCTATTTTTCTTCTTTTCTCTTTCCTTACAATCTTCTAAACACTAGAATACTACTTCTAGTATTATATATAAAATGCAGAAACTATTGTTTTCAGTTAGGGTTACAGAAAGGGATATGGAAGCTTAAAGATGAAATGGCTAGAAGAATCATCATGTTTGATTATTTATCTATCAGTTAATTAAACAGGAAGGATTACAGTAATTATAACCTTCTGAGTGTCATGCAATGTGAAGGATGGAAGAAGTTTTGGAAGAATTTATTTGTCATATAGATACTCTATGTCCTCACGCCCAAATATTGTGATTCACCCAGGGGCTCCAGAGTTCCCATTTTACATGAGCCTCTGTGTGATTCTGATACAGGGGCCCACTTTGAGAATTACACCATTAACGGGGTTGTAAGAGTAAGATAAATATTATCTTTACTACTACATAGTTCGATGCTGAAGTGACCTCCTTGCAGTGTGTTGGTTCCTGGTAGCAACTGAAAATCCTGAGAAACAAGAATGCTGGTATGGAGTCCATTTATCAAAAGAAAGAGTAAAGAGTTAAAACTCCAGAAAGAAAAGAAATATGAACAGTAAGTCATTTGGGGGGGGGTACCGGGGATTGAACTCAGGACCCTGCACTTGCCAGGCAAGCACTTATTCTACTGAGCTATCTCACTGGCCCCAAAAGTAGGCCCTTTGACCCACATACTTGTTAACTATTAAGGACTGGTACTATCTCGCACTAGGGAAGATACAAGGAAATGAGTTACATCTTCACTACAAGTAGTAAGAATAAATTATTGTACAGCACAGGCTACTGAGAAGTAATTAGCAGTGTATGTCATATTACAGTAAAAAATTCATTTAAGCAGAAACTTATATGGGTATAAAGAGCAATATATAAAAATACAGAATGTTATATTGTTTGAATGAATGCAAAATTGGTCACATGGTCTACCAAAAGGAAAATAATAACTGAGCAACATCTGTGCTTATGGAGTAGTATGCAACATGTATATAAAACATGCACATTATTTTATATGGAATCTAAATATTAATTTAGAGCCAGTTAGCATTGGATTGTCTTAACTTCTACTGGAAGGATAGATAATTGAGCTCTCAGTAGTCCTATTTAGGGAATGAAAGGGCATGTGGTAGAAAAAGACTGTGAAAGAAGATTTCTCAACTTATTTTTTTCCATTTTTTTACAATAATACAATATTTATTCACTGCTTCTTGTTTAAAATAAAATATGGTGAAGTAAAATATGTAACAAAGCCCCAAGTTAGGCAAATTTTAAGATATAGAAATCCTTACTAAGTTTTACAAACTAAGAGATATTTGCTGATTGGAGATTGTTTCTAAAAAATACCTTTCACTAACTTGCAAGGTTGGTATGCCTTAGCAGTAAAAACACAGGTATTAATAAGTAGAAGCATAACAATAAAATTTCAACATATAGAAGACCTATAAAGCACTGCCCCATTATCAGAGTGCATCTTTTGCTTGTATGAATTCAACAATTTGCCTATGGCTATAGCAAGGGAAATTTCTGCTAAGAAAATAGGATGCTTCGTGGGGAATTCTTGGCTGTCAGTTAAATGTATTTCCTTACATTGTGGTTTCTATTGATACAATGTTGTTTCTCCAATAACTACTCTAATAGAATAGCTAAGTCAAGAATTTTATTTCACAAAAACCACTTAAAAACAGATTTTAATCAGAATTCTTGTTTTAAAGAAATTCCACTGATTAAAAAAAAACTTCAAATGCATTAATAAAACTACCATTTCAGAATTACACAATATGTTTCAGTAAAACCTGAGTTTAATGGCTTTACTAATGCAACTTGTATTAGTCCTAATTAAAAATTTAATTCAAGGGGTCGGGGAGATAGCTTAGTAGAATAAGCGCTTGCCTGGCAAGCGCAAGAGCCTGAGTTCAATCCCTGGTTCTGCCAATAATAATAATAATAATAATAATAATAATATAAAATAATTACTCATTCTCAAGTTACAAGCAAACTTGGCTTTTTATTATATATTTAGGGATGGTTTATATATCTTTATGTTTAGGGTAAAAAATGTACAGTTGTCTCTCAGTGTGCTTAATATTCCACTTCCTTTTATGTGCTTGCTTACATGACTAAGCATTTGTAGGACTGTATTCTGACATTTCCCTTGAAACAGTATCCTGCAGTACTTCCATTTTGCAAGCCCCCAAGCCAATCACTACAAAAGTAGGAGCAACATGTGGGCATAGAGCAAGGGGGGTTGGCTAAATTGGAAATTCCCTCTTGATATCTACTCTCCTGGAAAAGCAAACTCTACTCAATATCCATGAATGCTGAGTCAGAGGTAGAAAAGGCCAGTACTGAGCAAGGAAACCAGAGCCACATGCCACTTCCTAAACTGGTGGCCCTCACACTTCGCAACATGTTGGGATTACCTCGGGAATCTTTAAAAACCCCTGGTGCCCAACATGCGCTCCGGAGCAATGACATCAGAGAGTCTGTGGGTGAGACACGAAGACCAGTAGTGCTTAGAGCAGGTAGGTGATCCGGTAAATGGCAAAGAATTCGGAACCCATTTCTTAGAGAACATTAAAAGTTCTTAGAGCAGCAGCTGCCTCGACAAATCAGAACAGCCAGCGAAGTTGGGATAAGCACAGAGCACGGTTCAAAAAGGCACAGACACCACCGCGGATTAGCAAGCAGGGTTCAGCTTAAAAGAAAAGGAAATTGAACGCGCTAAGTGAAGGACTAGCACCCTTAAGACTTTGACACCTGCGCCTTTGACTGGGAATTTTGAAATAATTAGCAGTGAGGCCCCCTGTGTGTATTTTCCCGTCTCAAATAAGATCAAAGTCCAATCATTTGGAGACTAGGTTCAAGGAATTAGAGATCAGTTTAAAGCAGGTGGCTTCCTGATGTTTGTTTTTTCTTTTCTTTTCTTTTTTTTTTTTTCTTTTCTTTCCCCTCTGCTTAAATTTCTGCATATTCTGCACCTTCCACAACAAACAGCATTGCCTCAAAATCACTGAGCAGGTTTCCCTAGTGCAGGAATGTACACTTGCTTGTTCACTAAAGAAAAGAAAGAGGGGCCAGGGAGATAGCTCAGTGGCATAAGTGCCTGCCTGGCAAGTGCAAGGTCCTGAGTTTGATCCCCAGTACCACAAAAAGAAAGAAGAAAGAAAGAAAGGAAGGAAGGAAGGAAGGAAGGAAGAAAGAAAGAAAGAAAGAAAGAAAGAAAGAAAGAAAGAAAGAAAGAAAGAAAGAAAGAAAAAAGAAAGGCGGGCTTTATGACTACAGTAAATTTCTAAATATATTCCATTGAGCCACTGATTTCAGTCAGTTTTAAGGGCATCAACCAGGGATGGCAAACATTTTAGAGTTTGACATGATCCAAGCTACCCACCTATTGGTTTTCTACCGCTGCCACAAGCCCTTCCAAATATCTCCTAACTATTTTTTAAGCACAGAAATCACTGTTCTAGGGGGAGTTGTTTGTTTGTTTGTTTTGATGAGACTGATTCTTTTTCTGTAGTTGAGGCTGGCCTTGAACTCCCTATGTGTCCCCTGCTGCCCTCAGCAGTCCTCCTGCCTCAGACTCTCAAGTGCCAGGATTCCAGGTGTGTGCCTCCACACCCAACTCGAGAGCACAGGATTAGAGCTGCACTGTAAGCTCTGAAATTTTGTGAAATCAGTACACTGTGTGTACAGTGGTGTTGTGTATACATGCCCTCTTGGACTGTAATTTTTTTCTGTTTTCTGGTCACTGAGCTGGTAGTCCATCACAACTTGCTATGAAGAGTCTCTTCAGTTAATATGTTGTGCATACAATATTTCCAACCTCACATTTTCACTAACATGGTGCTGTCATTCATCTGGATCACTGCATGGGAAGTAGAGGCATGAGGGACTTTTAAATATCCACTTATTGTTCATACTCCTTTTTACTTTCCCAGCCTTGCGTCTTGGCATAAAGGCTATGGGAAATTTCCAAGTTAAGATAAACCCTGGGCATTCACATTCCTAGTTGCATTCCTCTGTTAAGAAAGTCCAGGTCTATGGGGCTGAGAAGATGACTCAGTGGAATAAGTGCTTCCCTGGCAAGCACAAGGACCTGAGTTCAATCCCCGGTTCCGGAAAAAAAAAAAAAAGAAAGTCCAGGTCTAAATTCCAGGCTTAGGGTCAGTGTGGCACTTCCCAAGTCCAAGAGTAAGGCAAAAAGGTGTATACAGCCACTGCTTTGCATAAGACAGAAAGTAGGGCTGGGGAGAGAGCTCAGTAGTCTAAGCACCTGCCTGGCAAGCACAAGGGCCTGGGTGTGATGCCCAGCACCACATGTCATGACACCCCCTCTTCCCCCACCCCAGAGCCCGCTGAGCTGGCTACTGAAACTGGGCATGGTGGCTCACACCTGTAATCACAGTGCTGGGGAGGCTGAGACAGGAGACTCACTAGGATTCTGAACTGCTTTGTGAGGCCTTGTACTAAATACAAAGATACCAATGACAGGGGCTACCTAACTTGTCTAATTAGAATAACCTATCAATCAGTTAGAAATGCCAAAGCTTACCCCACCCTTCCAATCAAGCAGCCAGTCACAGTTTGGGAAGCCAATCACAGGCACTGAAGCTTCTGAAGCTCCCAAGCGATCCCAGGGTGAGGACAAGTTGAGAAAACGCTGACAGACTGGAGATACCCACTGAACGTGTTTTAACCTATCGGAGGCTATTGACCAGATTCAAATCCAGAGATTAAAACAGTCCATTTGTAGTAAAGGTAAATAGATTGTCTAAGATTGAAAAGAAGTGTTATGTGGTCAAATTACAGGACTAAGTGAGAGCCAAATCAGGCTCTGTGGTTATTTTATCTCTGTGAATAGAAATCATTACTGAGCATAAGATGTCTTTCTTGTATAAATCACAATAAGGCAAGCCATTCATCAATGTTTTCTCAAAGCCACCTAAATGCTTTATAAGGCAAAGAGAAAAATACATGGTATTATTTTGTATCAGAAGAAAACTTTAAAAAAAAATAGTTTCAATGCTGTGTGACTGACCAGTGAGATAGTTCAGTGGCCTGAAGCACCTGCTTAGGCAAGCTGAGGCACCTGCAGGGTACAGCAGTTCGATTCACCTTCCCGCCCAAGGGCTGAGCCAGGAAAAAAAAAACAGAAAAGCCATATGACTAATTCATGATTTAAGATTGTTTCTACAATGTCATTATCTAAGTACAGAATGAGAAAAATATGTAAACCAGAAGTATTTTAAATCTAATTTTTATTTAAATATGAGTAAAGTAACATATGCAAAAGCTGAAGCCATAGCTTACTATTCTAATTCTATAGAAAAAAAAAAAATTAAACTCACTAGCGCTTTTCTTGTGTTTGAGTGGATGGGGTGTGGCACAGTGTAAATTCCCTCAAGGCAAACAGTGGGGCGGTTGACGCATCCACATACCCCTGCTCAGCAGCAGGGGGTACCCTGGACTTGGGAGAAGGGAACTGATCAGCACCCCTGCGATACTGGACGTGTGAGGAGGACATGCATTTAAGAATTATAAAAATACTTCAGTAGGATCTGACTAGCAGCTCAATTAAAAAGAATTTACGAAGTACGTAAAATGCTTAGGCTGTGGTCACTGAGTGTCAGCGGCCACTTTCCTTACAAATACAATGTATAGATTCATGGGAGAAAAGGTGTAGCAAGCACCACAAAAGTGCCTCACTCAATTTCATTTTAGTTTCTCACATTCCAACTCTGAGATTTAGCAAAGTGAGTCTTCTCCAAGAAGTATCTGCAAATGTGAAGAACAAATTGAATGCCCCAACTATTAGTTAACATTTTTATTTTTACTGATGTAAGTAGTCTTAAGAGACCTGCGGCATTCAGATTTCAATCATCACTTGGTTGTGTCTTAATTGCATAATATTAACGTATACTTCAGTACCCCTACTCTCACTGGATTATTAATAGAATGGACATTTATTTACTTATTTATTTGTGTATTTGGTTGTTGCAGTGTTTCATTACACAGCTTGGACTCATAGTGATCCTCTCGCTTTCAGCTTACCCAGCGCTGGGATTACACACATGCATCACTATGCCCGGACTCTGGCTGGCTCAGTCAGTCCTAGGGGTGGGGTTGGCACAGCGTGGGGTGCTGGGAATTAAACCACAGTCTCTGTGCTTGTCTGAGCAGGAGCATTAGTCCACTGAGCTATCTCACCAGCCCCTAGTATGGAGATTCATTCCCACCTCTTAGGACGGTCTCGTGACTCATGTGAAAGTACATATTTGCTTAAGCTCAAGCACTGGCAACTCTAGTCCTCTACCACGACTCTCTTCTCTTCACATAGCCCATGTTTGGCCATTCTGTTAGAATAAAAATCATTTTGATGAACAGTTATGTAGCAGTGGGTTCAATCAAAAAGAGGGCTTTAGAAATACAGTTCACAAGTTCATTCCCAAGAAATACAGTTCATTCCCAAGAAATTCAGCTGTCTGGAGTTTGAAGTTTTCTAGTTGCTACAGCTGAAGAGCAGAATTTGGGAAGCACTTTTCCCCAAGGGCTATAAAGTAATCATCCCTTTGGAAACATAAGCAGAAACACAGATGGAAACACCTGCATCTTCCACGTCCAGGACTGTCACATAGAATCCCTTCTGGATGGCACAGCACCACCGCAGGGCACTTAGAGCGCAGTGCACTGAGTCTGAAGCAGCACTCACCCAAGGCATTCTGATGGCTCACACCTGTGGGCATCCATGCCCAAGTGCCCAAGCGCATCCACGTAGGAATAGCCCTCTCTCTGTGGGATCACCATCCTGAGACCTACAGCTGAGCCAGAGTCCAAGCTCACCATGGAGTTATACCTCAGAGCTGTGATTTCCAAATCAGTTTTGTGCTCTATAGAAACAATCATATAAGAAACACTGAATTTAGGTAGATGTTTCTTGTGAGTTCCTGATATTTTTAGTACTTTAGGATGGTATAATTACACTAGATTTTCTTCTTCTTCTGGAATTTGAAACCACTCAGCCCATATTTGTTAATAAATAGCAAATGGTAACCATAAATGCAGTTGCCCCTAAACAAAGTATAATTTGAAGACTGGACTTTAAGGAAAAGCAACTATAATCAGATTACAAAAGCAACATTTATAAAACAGTACACACTATACACAGGTGACTTGGTAGCTGGTCTTACACGCAAGAGTTTTTTTATCATAATGTAGTTTGCAATGTAAAATCAGCATGCAGAAAGCATTGTTCTATATGAAAGAAATAGCAGAACCTAACAAAGATTATTAACACTTTTCTGGTAATTAATGTATTAATTTTTTCTCTAATCAGAAAGATTACAGTATTTTTAACTTTAAAAGTTTACTTTCACAGTGCCATTAATTTAGTCTTTTACCCTTTTTATTTCTTGAAAAACATAATAAAGAATATGATACATCTTTCCCAATATATTTTGACTGAATTTTATGAAAAGAAGTTTCCTGGGCCTGCAAGATAGCTCAGCGGACTAAGCACCTGCCTAGCCAACTGGAGAGACCAGAGTTCAATCCCCAGCACCGCATGCTGCAGCAGCCCTGCCCCCGGGCGCACTGTACCAGCCATGGAGACAAAGCATGGTGGCATACGCCTGTAATCCCAGCACTGGGGAGCCTGCAAACAGGAGGATCACTATGAGTCTGAGCTGCATAGTGAGACCCTGTATCAAATACATTAAAAGAAAAGAAGTTTTTCAATTCAGAAACTTTATTTTGGGAAACTTGAACAGTGTTGGGTGAACTAGTAACTGAATATACTGAGGCATATGCTGCCTTTTTCCAAGTTGTTAGATAACACTTTGACTTATTTTCAATGTGAACTGTTACATACCTTAAAGAGCACAGAAAATTTCAGATGAATGACTGAATACTTATAGGTGGTACTTTCTAAAATCTTAGACACTGGAGGAGCCAAGCTGGCTCCAAATCCTGGTTCTATTACTTAGTAGTTACATGATCTGAAGGAAACACCTAAACTATTTATTTTGCTTGAATTCTTCATCTACATAGTGGTGAAGCAATAACTATACATACTTACAGAGTTCTGAAGATTATAACAGGTAAATATGTGTGAAACACTCCCAGGAGGCTCTGCTACCTAAAAGATGCTCAGCAAGTTGCAGTTATCATTATTTCCTGCCAGATGCATGGAAATAATGATAACTGTTGGAAGGAGGTTTTACTTGCAAAAGTCACAGAATATGAAAAGGCAGGGAAAAATATTGAGTTCCCACTATGTCAAGCACAATGATACGCATCTTCACATTCTACCCAGAACAAAGTGGCATCCTTAGAGGAAGAGAGAGGTTGTCATCCGCAAGGAGAAAGTTGTCGGTGAGATGTTATTCTGAAGGCAAAACCTTGCCAATTTCTCGGTTTTGTTCAAAATGTACCCCAGTCTTAGCAGGACTGAAACATCTCACTTATCTGCTTGTTTAAACATTTTCTGTAATTGGCCACATAAGTATCAGCACATAAGTCCCAGTATCCTTGTCACTGGGACACAACACTCAATACACATAGTCTAAAAGAGGAAAGGGTTCCTTTGGCTCAATTTTTCAGTCCGCACTCCAGGCTCCAAGCTAAGAGGGCACCGCAGAAGGACACACAGGAGGAAGCGTTGCTCACGTCAGGGCTGGAGGAAGCAGAGTTGAGAGGCGAAGCAGGTAGGAGCGATGCCCTTCCACAGCGGGTGACCAGCTGCTCCCAGACAGACCCCGCCTCCTGCAGAGGTCAGCTCTGCGGTCGCCACAGTCTTTGCCAGCACATGGAGTTTGGTGGCCATTACAGATCTAAATCATAAGTAACTCAGCACCAACAGTAATTTTCCTACTCAGAATGAGTTATCTGCTTGACATAATATGATGCCAGCCCAAGTCCTAGTCGTAGTTTTAGGATAAATAATAGTAATGTCTTGACTGATTGCTATAGATGGAAATAAATGAAAAGAGATTTAATAATCCTACCTGCCAAAAAGGCCATCTAAAGTTAAATATTTGGTCTTCTTTGATATTCCTGTAAGTAGGATCAAAGCATTCTGTGCATGTTCTGTAATAGATTTTTTGTTTTGTTTTTTTTTTGGGGGGAACTGGGGATTGAACTCAGAACCTTGGCTTGCCAGGGAAGCACTTATTCTACTGAGCCATCTCCCCAGCCTCTGTAATAGATTTTTAAATACATTTAAATATGGAGAATTCTGAGCATTTCTGAATATCATTTTAATGACTGCAGAACATTTTAATAAGATACATAAATCATATGTACATTTCCATCCTTTTTTATTAATTTTATTGAGAAACAAATAGCAATGAGACAATTTCAAAACAGATTAGTAGAACAGTTACAATAATTAATACACTGCATATTATTGTTACATTTACATCTTGTCATTTGATTCATATATTATTTTTGTAACTATAATATCATTGCAGATGAATTTTTGCATATCTATCTTAGTTCTTTAATCATACTTCTAGAACTAAGATTACTGCATAAAAGACTTTTTAATTATTAAACACATTCCAAGGGGCCTGCCAGATAGCTCAGTAGACTAAAGCGCCTGCTTAGGCAGGCACAGGGACTGAAATTGGATCTCCAATGTGCCATTCTAGCCCCGCCCAGGGCCCACTGAGATGGTCATTGAAACTAGGGGTGATGGGGAGTACCTGTAATCCCAGCGCTTGGCAGGCTGAAAACAGGAGGATCACTACAATCAGTTCTGTGTAGTGAGAACCTGTAGACCATGTACTATATACATTAAAAAACAAAATAAAATAAACACATTCTAAATTGACTTTCTGAAAATAAATTCTAATTATGATTCTTACTAGTATTATTTGAGAATGCTATAATGCTATAAATTTTATATCTGTAACAAAATTAAGTATTATCATCAGTAACTAGGTAATCCGTTTAACATCAAAGATATTTAACTAGGTTATTAGTTTACTTAAGATTTTTTTTTTTTTTTTTTTTTTTTTTTTTTTTTTTTTTTTTTTTTTTTTTTTTTGCGGAACCAGGGATTGAACTCAGGCCCTTGCGCTTGCCAGGGAAGCGCTTATTCCACTGAGCCATCTCCCCGGCTCCTACTTAAGATTTTTACAGACAAAATAAACATGCTTTGCTCAGACAGAAATATTCTTTTTTCACTTTTATATTAGCAGAAAAATAGGATATTTGAAATTCCAGTGGGTATTTGTAAATCATCTTAATATGACATCAACAAAAAACAATTCCACAAATACAAAAGAGCTAAACTAGAATCTATAATTGAACTATTGACAAGGCTGATAGAGAAGTAAATAGTGCTACTATACAATTCCATTGTAAGCTTTCTAGATTTGTTTGAAATATCAATACACACAGTTGCAGTTGTAGCAAGCTTTTATGTCATATCACATGTATATAACGTATAACATTATTGAAATGATTTAATCTCTAAGCTACACATTCAACCTCAACACTACAGATGTAACTAAAGGAAGCACTTCCTGCAAGATAAGACATCTGTTTTTGTCTTAGAAGGCTTTCAGCTTTTCAGGTAAGTTTGGATCTCTGCTCTTCATTGTATGAAGAAAAAGGAACATTTGTGTCAGCTGATAGAGTGATTGCTTGAAGAGTCTTCTAAAAAGCATCAAAAGCCCTCAAAATCCACTTAGCATCTCTAATGAGAATTTAATTTATATTCCAGGGTGTCATGGAGAAGGAATGGCCTTCAGGATAAGACTCTCTGTAAAAGACATAGTTGCTCACCAGGAAAATGTTGTCAAATATTGCAAAGCATAATGTGGAATTCTGCTCAGCTGTGCTTCGTGTCTTCTGGCAACTTTGCCTTTTATGATAGAATCTGTTTAGTAGTTTATAATAGCAGAGAGTTGGTTCCCAGAGAT
Organism: Octodon degus; assembly: GCF_000260255.1. Lineage (NCBI taxonomy): Eukaryota > Metazoa > Chordata > Mammalia > Rodentia > Octodontidae > Octodon > Octodon degus. The sequence goes on along the minus strand of NW_004524581.1, from coordinate 2,301,394 downwards.
AATTTCATGTTTAGGGGCTGGGGTATATCATGGTGTACATGGGGCTCTTGGTTCAATCCTCAGCATGAAAACAACATACAAATGTATATTTAATAATATTTATGGCCTACTCCACGTTATTTTAATTAATAACATTTGACCAAAAAAAAAAAAAATCACATCTCACCATGATTTGTGAACCTTGATGAAAAGCAGAATTGTCCCAAACATTATTTCTTTAACGTCAATTCTTGAAGGTATGGAAGTAAAGTTGTCCCTATCTTACAATCCTTCTGACATTCTTGCTAATGTGGAGCACTGTTCTTTTTCTCATAAGTTCCCATTTTTTAAAGTTTTTATGGCACCATAATTTTGATGACATTGCTATGTCCAATATCTTACCTTCCTTTTCTACTTTGTTTTTTTCTGTATTCTTAGGGGAGGTTCTACAGAGTGTTCAGGTCTCACTACTAATCAGACTCATAGTGATCCACCTGACAACCCCCCAAGAGCTGGGGTTACAGGCGCGTGGCACCACGCTCAGGCTCAATTGCCATCTCAGCACACTGCAGGGGTGGGGCCAGCATGGCAGGCCCGGGGATCAAACACCTTCCTTTTGCACTTTTTAAATGAGTTCTCATCCTTCAAAAACATGATGCCTTTACCTGTACTATGGTTCTTGTACCAATTCTGTGGCTCCTGCCACGCTGGATACAATCAGCTATGTTCATGTACAGTGTCAGGAACTGGGTAATCAAGCTCACCAAGCAGATCAGACTTGAACCCATTACAAAAGCTAAGCCAGTAAGATCCATTGGTCAGGAATTTGGGATCTTTGAGAGACTGAGCAACTCTTCAAGTGGGTCTGAGTTGGATGGTGATTTATACTGGGGACAGATTTTTTTCATCATGACAAACCATATGTCACCTTATGTAAGTTACAGTGGAGCAGAAATTATAAGCAACCTAATGAAACCAGTCCATAGACTATCTTTATTACTATCTCTCTCTCTCTCTCTCTCTCTCTCTCTCTCTCTCTCTCTCTCTCTCTCTCTCTCTTTTTGGTGGTGGTACCAGGGATTGAATTCAGGACTTTGCACTTGCAAGGCAGGTGCTTATACCACTGAGCTATCTCCCTGGCCCCACATTTTTTGGTGGGGGGAAACGGGATTAAACTCAGGCCCTTACACTTGCCAGGCAAGTGCTTATTCTACTGAGCTATCTCCCCAGCCCCTTATTACTAATTCTTGAGAAGTTTAATTTAAATTTCTTCTCTTTGCTCTTTTTTCGTACCTTAAATTCTTATACCCTAAAAATTTTCATTACCTTGGCTTTAAAATAATTATTAAATAAAATTATAAATGCTCAATAAGAGTTTCCCTGACAAGCACAAGAGTCTGAGTTCAATCCCCGGTTACACACACACACACACACACACACACACACAAATAATAATTTATAAATGCTCATTGCACTCCTTTCTCCTCTGGGTAAAGGCAATATTGAAATTTTTGCTTACTCTGAAAGTTGCTGATTGAAATGAGGATAGAGATACACTTTGAAATGTTTTCTTTTCTTTGAAATAAAAGCACTTAGAGAAAACAGTTGTTCAAATACTATCACCTTTTTGAGTAGCTGCAGACTAAGTGATCATCAATGTGTTGACAGATATTAGTACACTATAATAATAAATGTGCTTTCTTGCATAATAGTAAGACCTAAAATTACTGTCTATTATGGGCTAGCCTAGTGGTAAACTTTATTCTCACACTTATATTCTATATCCTCACATTTACAGTACTCTATATTCTTTCCACATTATCAAGGAGGTTATACCATATTCTATGCCAAGCACACAGTGGGAACCCAAGGGAGCTGCGAGGCTACCTCAAGTCAATCTGATTCCAGGGACTGCATCTAATTAGTCTTCTGAACCAACTTCAAACATTAATATTTGCTTATTGTCTACCTTGGTAAGCAATGTATAACTTAATGGTAGAAACCAACACTGTACACATGTTTTTTAAATGGCAGCTCACTGAGCAGATCAGTGAAGGAAAAATTCCCAGCATTACCTAGACTGTAGTCCTGCGTTATTGAAGGCATGGACTGTTTCAAAGTAGTTATGATATGCCAACATGTAAAGACGCACATATTTGTATAACTATCTGATGTCCGTGTATTTTCTGTTTTTTTATGTACAGATAATATATTTTATACATTTGATGTAATATTCAGAGTCTTGTTTTAGCAGATATGGAAATTGTAATAATAAACTAAATGGAAGATGTTTTATAAGCCACATGTTATTTTGTCTATTTTCCTAAAAGAAAGTGGACATGAAAAGTCATATAATACAGTCAATTTTAAAACTAAAAGAAGATTGAATGACCTTTTATCCTCAAGTGGTACTGAGTGCTAATATGGCCATGAAATTAGAAATATTAAAGCTGATACAATTATAAATGTATAATTACACTATGAACTTCCTAAGTGAATTAGTGAAATTTGATTTACTATAGGGAAATCCACAAATGTTTACTGAAATATTAGTAATCTTATTTTGATTGATTATGGCTCTTGAACAATATATCTTATCTTCACTGCTATCAATAAATTAAATAGTTAAAATATTCAGCTATGCCAGCAACACATTGAAAGGTGTACAGAACTTAATTTTTCTTGTTGTGTGGTAAGTGCTTTAGCACTGAAGTAAGCAGAGCAAATCACCTTAAAGTGAGCACCGGGATTCCTGTTTACTATACATTTGTGAGGATAAGCCTGTATTTCTGTTTTTCTCCTTTGAGAAGTCAAAGGCGCTTAGCATTACCGATAAGCAGACGTAAGACATTTTTGCTAAGCCAAGCCTTATGGGCAGCTGGAGAAGCCATTCTTTTCAGTGTTAGATTCTGTGTCAAAACTCAGTCCCTGTGCCACAAGTATCTGAGGGCAGGAACGCAGTAATTTTGTCCCCATGACACAATTCGTGCTAGAGTAAACATTCTGGAAACAACTTAATTATCAATGACTGCTTACATACATTAGAATCTGATGACGCCAGCATATCAGGAGCAGTGCAATTATTCAAACCGAGTCACCTCTCTATCCTATAGGATGTTCTACAAGATCCTCAAAAGTAGGGAGCCAGGCGCAGAGCAGCATGTGGAGCACATTCAAATAAAATGATAAAATACTTTATGAAATGTTCCTACATGCGTGCCTTTTTTTTAACAGCTTAAACTGTTAAAAAAAAAAAAAAAAAAAAAAAAAAAAAAAAAAAAA
>NW_004524581.1:2289925-2298033 GCF_000260255.1 Octodon degus | reverse complement strand
AAAAAACGAAACATTTCATCAGCCTTTATCCACGATTCACTGTATCTTACAGTTCTATCTTCCTCTTTTACATTCTTTAAATGATCGTCTTTTGGGTTGTATTTCATCTGACTGCCCTCTTCCAGCCTTCCAGCTAGTAAAACACCTATGGTTTTGATGACTTTTCTCAACTGCCTGAAAGTACAGTTTGTTTTTCCTGGAAGTCTCTTCCTCAGTTCTTGTTTAGATGGAAAGGAGACCTATCCCTCCTCTGCGAATCCTGCTCTCTCCCACCCCGTCCTGAGACAGGCAGTAGGCAGGGCTAGAGCTCTAGCCACAGATAGGGAGGTGCAGAGGAGAGGTCTCTGGCCACAGCAGGTTCTGGTAGCAGGGAAGGGATCCAGTGACCTAGGCCCTTGGAGCCTGCTCCTTTCCTTTTTTTCTTCTCTTGATGGAAGGGTCTCCTGTGTCCTTTCCCCTATGGTGCTTCATCAGAGAAGGCAGGCCTTAGAATTGGCCTTATTGTCACATGAGAAAGCAAATACATGTAGAAAAAGACAGTTTCTCCCGTGGGGAGGCTGAGACTTCCAGACAAAAGGAATGCATCCACAGACGTCCTGCCAGCCTCCCGCTCAGTAGAGCCAACTGAAGCTTGTGTCCTGCCCCTGCTGGCTGGGTCCCTAGACAGTAAGCCACTTCCAGGAACACAAAAACAACAAACCTAGTAGGACATCTGTGCTATTTAAGGAAACATTTGGACAATTAATCAATTACTACCATCCTGTGAGTAGCTTGCCCCCACCCTTCTGTGGTTTTCATGCAGGCTTTTACGGTACTGCAGCAAAGGTACAAATTGGGAGGCTGGTTTCCCCTTTGCTTAGTGTGGCTATCAAACTTGGCAGGGAAACTTGCAAAAATGTCTTAGATTTCATGACAGTGACCTTGCTTTAGGACAATATATTCCTATCCTTATTTTAGTTAATAGTTTTCAACTGAAATAATACTTCACCCACCTAGCAAGAGCAGAGTGGGATATGTGAGATTTTATGATTGTTATTTAATAACTGTTTTCAAATTAAAGTTGCTAGAATACTTCTTTCTTAGATGAAGGCATATTTGAGATATTTCAAATTAATTTTTTTTTTCAGGCTGGAGAGATAGCTCAGTAGAGAAAGGACCTTCCTGGCAAGCTGAGGGTCCTGAGTTCAATCCCTGGTACCGAAAAAAAGAAAAATAATAGTTTTTTTCCCCCACACAATTGGCCTTTGCTAACCATATTTCCATATACACATCCTTTTTGTGCCAACTAAGTATCTGGCATCACTTTAGTGGGCTTTTTTTTTCCTGCCCTATAGGTATTGGCCATTTAGTTAATAATTATTAGAAACTATTTTTGAATGCAGAAATGTAACACAACCCCAGACTACAACAATCACAGTCATTTCAGTTTTCAAGATAAATGATCTTATCTTTACTCAACATTGTCTTACATTTAGACAACATTTTTTTTTTTTGGCAGAACCGGGGATTGAACTCAGACCCTTGCGCTTGCCAGGGAAGCGCTTATTCCACTGAGCCATCTCCCCGGCCCTAGACAACATATTTTGTTTGACCATCTTTATACATGGCACTTTTTAGCTTTATCTAACACACACACACACACACACACACACACACACAAACACACACACCTCTTTAAGACCACAGTCCCAAATTATCTGTAACATTTCATGCTATTAAATTCAATTCTGTTTTGAGGACTGTTGGACCGTGGAGAGAAATACAAAATAAACACTGAGACAGTGTCGGTGGGTTCCAGAAAAAAGGTGTTATTTTTATGTTAAATTTTGGATGCCCCATCACTCTTTTATCCAAGAGCTTTTTATGTCCCAGACTCTAGAAATAAAACAAGAAAGAGCTATGTATTTAGAAACTATAAGCTAAAGTTATTTATTTCATTTCAACACAGAATATTTATTAATCAAGATCATCATCCATGTGCACGAACATTTACATAACAAGAAGAACAGTAGGCAATGTAGCACCTTTAGAAAAATAATTAAAAGTTTCGTTGCATTTACAAGTAAGTGCCACACTGAGAATTTACAACACAGTAATTTACTGCAACCACGGGGGAGTTCCAAAAAGAAACAAAGCTCTCACACTCCACTTTGCGGAAGGCAGTACTGGAATGCTTAACTAGAGCCACGAAATGTGTACATCCTTTAAGATTGAGCTGACAATAGATTATAGAAGATTTTCGTAGCATATGTTACACGACTGGAGTCCACTTCCTTTGGAGAGCCAGCCGCTTTAGTGTCGCTGACAGGTGTGAAGCCTGGAGGAATTACTGGCTTGGTGGTCTCTCTGTATCCGACAAGACAGCCCTTCCCCGCAGTAACAGCGCTGGAATATCTCTAGGCCGTGGGAGCCTTTCCTCCTGTGTTTGGTGCACACTTGACCTTCTTTGAGAACAGGTTTACAGATCTTGGACCAGAAGTGTCTTGCGCAACACAGCCCAGTGGCACAGTCTGATGATCGAAGACAGACAGAACCTTCTTGCCCTGTGAAGGAGGAGATAGTAAGAAGAGTAGGGTTACTGCTGGACCTTCATCATGTCATTAAGACCATTCAAAAGACAATTCTGATGTGCTAAAAACGAGGAGTGGGTGTTAAAGTGTTTTGATCTACCTTTGGTGTGATAGATTTTTGAAGACAGCGTGGTTCTTCTGGAGTAACCATCCAAGGTGCTCTGATCATTACCGAAGCTTTCGACAATGGTTTCCTCAATTTCCCCTCTATGGAAATGACTGTGATCAGAAGGCATGCATATTCCTAATGAAGCAGGAAATGGCAATTAATTCCAAGGTGGTGTTGTGCGGTAGCTACCAGCCAGCCAGGACAGGAGCAGCAGTGATGCCTACAGCAACCTCAGGTAGTGCATTCTAGTGGCTTTCTTTCAAAAACTTGCCCAACTTCCTTCCTGGTGTTTATTAATGCCAAATTCTCCAAAGGGACAGAAGTAGCAGCGACAGTACAATCAACTCCGTATAATCATACGCAGCACCCCATCACAACCCTTTTAAAATACTGTCCCTATAACTGTGATAGTGGCGGTGAAACTGCTGCCCATTTTAATATCAAACTAGGATAAGAAAGTGAAAACCAACCACTTAAAATTATTTCTTAAAAATAAAACTTCTCAGCCTACGGTTCTATCTGGGTACAAAGTTAAACAAATCCACTTCCAGCTGCCTGGAAGACTGCAATCTCATCCACTAGTTACTCCACTGTATAATTTCTATATTATAGAGACAGCTAATTCATCCTAGAGTACTGCTCTGTCCTAAAAAGCGTAGCCACCCTGTAAGTTTATTTCTGGAGCCCTCTTTGGTTGTCTGAGTACCTCTTTGAGAAGTTAAATTTTTGTGGATCTGTGGTTGGGAAGTGGAGCAGTTATTTTAGCAGCGGGTGGCGGGCGAAGGGAAAATGGAGAGGCCGGATGCTAAGACAAGGGATCGCCCTTAAAAGTGGCCAGTGGGGCCGGGGAGATGGTTCAGTAGAATAAACGCTTCCATGGCAAACGCAAGGGCCTAGTTTCAATCCCTAGTGGGGGGGGGGGGAGGGGAGTGGCCGGCGAGGATGAATCAGCCCATCCCCTAGGTGTTGGCAGCTTTAACATCCCCGGACAGCGACTGCAAGGCCAGGATAGTGGAGTCTTGAGAGCCACTTTAAAAGCAAATGGAAGGTGTACCAAGGAGTCGCTCACTTCCAAGGTGTCAGACTGAGAGTGATCGCAGCACCCTCCCCCAGCCAGTTTCTCCATTGAACCCCAGGGTCTCCTTGGGCAGACTTGTACTGAAGGGTCCACTGAGCAGGGCCACTGAGAGGCGCTCCCGGCGCCAGCACTAGCCGGCGAGCCCGACTCACCGTTTCTGCAGTAGTTGCCTGGGCAGCACATGGCGTGGCGCAGACAGCGTTTGCGGCGCTTCCGGCAGGCGAGGCAGACATGCGTGCCCCCGGCCCCCGCGCGGGCAGGGCCGGAGCAGAACTCGTCCGCGCTGCAGTCCTCATCCTGTGCGCATGCGTAGGGCTGCGGGGCAGCGAGAACGTGAGGAGCAGCACCACACTACGGACCCCTCTCTTCCTGGGGCCGCGCCTTAGGGACCCCGCGTCCGCTAGGGACCCCGCGCGTCCCTCGGGACCCTAGGGCCCCCAGTTACCCCATGGTACCTCCCGAACACCGCGCCGGGCCGCCAGCCTCTCCAAGCTCCTTGGCCACTAGACGCAGGCAGTGGTCCCAGGACGCCGCACCTCATGCACTGCATCCTTGTGCCCTTGGTGCTTCACGCTACCCTCCCAGACACTGCGCCCTGCACGAGCCTCGGACCCCGCCCCCCCAGACCCCGCTCCCCGACCCCGCGCGCCCTCACCTGGTAATTGCCCAGGGCCTGGTACTTGTTCCCGCCCTCATAAGCGAGCCCCGGCGCGGCACTGACTGCGGAGCCCGGGTGCCCGGCGGCGCCCCCCAGCGGCGGGGGTAGGTTCTTGATGGCGTTGGAATTGACCAGCACGGAGTTCATGGTGGCGCTCGTTGGCGGCGCGGGGAGCCCGCCCAGGGCTACCGCCACTAGGGTGACCCAGAGCCGGGCGGAGACCGCAGCAGGCATCGCGGAGGGACAGGAACACGAGACGGGCAGGGAGCGGGGCGAGGCCGGCGGCGCCTGGCCCCACCGACAAGCGCTGGCTGCGCGGGGGTCCCAGCCCGGTTCCGGGGCGGCCCCGAATCCAGACTGCAGGCGCCTGCAGCTCCGCGCCACCACCGCGGCCGGGGCCGCCTTTATAGGGCGCTCGGCCCCCGGGGTCGACAGCGGGGCTGGGATTTCAAAGCACGGGGAGGGGCCGGCGGGGCGGCGGGACACGGAGGGAGGGGCGCTGACGCCGCTCTCCGAGCCTCCCCTGGGTCGCGGCCGGTCCGCTCGCCTGGAGGTGAGGGCGCGGGGTGCGCGGGGAGCGGCGGTTTTGGCATCGCTGTGAGTCAGAGACTGGGGAGCTCAGGCTGGCTCCGCAGCAAGTGCTCTGTTATTTGCATCTGAAATACTTTTCGCGGCCCGGTGGCGAAGGTCACTGCAGAACCATTTTTCCCTCTTGTCCCTCTCCAGCCAGTATTCGTTTATTGTCTATACGAACAGTATGCGGTTTAAAAAAATAATCGGGTCTACCATTCGGAGACCCCCGGGAACAGGTCTGCGGGAAGGCCAGGTGCAGCTGCAGCCCGGCCGCTGGCGTCGCGGTCTGCGGGTCTCCGTGGGGTCTGCAGATTCCTCCAGTTGCTTCTCCCCACCCCTCCCTGACCTCTCTCTTTCACCTTGAGAAACATGTGCAAAGAGAAGAAAATTTGCACATCAAACGAGGATAAAAAGGGGGAAGGACTGATTCCTCGTTTGATGGGAAGTTTAGAGACGGAGGCGACAGACTGGGATTTGGAAATTAGATCGGGTGGAGGAGAGAGGGGAATGACCATCCTCAAGCTATTTCACGTGGCGCTTTGAATCCAGCGGGTCCCGGCAGTAGATGCACTTGATTAGGCAGATGAGGGAGATCAAAGCGCCCGGAGCCAAATCGGACAGGGTCCACAGTGCGGGTGCCTCGTCCTGGGTTTCCACTTCCCGGTGAGGACGGACCGAGGGAGATCACAAAACCAAATCCTTAGCGCCTGATTTCCTCATTAGCCCTTCATCTCCCAAGGCTTGTGTTTGATCCCAAGTCAAACCCCTCGCTGGAAGAAGGACCCCCTTCCTGCCTGTGACAGAGAACAGCTGGATGCGAACCAAAGGGCGGACTTCATGTAAATCAGTGTATAACGCTGGTGGCAAAGGCAGTTGTCATGCTTCTAACTTTTTAGTCAATAAAAAGATATTGACACCATAGTTCCCTGGTGTGTGGCTCTTCCGTCCAGGTTATTGGGGCCGGGGCTCCTCCCTTTTTTTGAGGGGTTAGGGTGGGTTAGATGTAAGGAGTGCAGTAAATATAAATATTTAACGACAATTCTCACACTACAGAATAAAGGTCAGGCTTGCTTAATTGTAACCATAGCAATTTAAAAGATACAATAATTATAAAATTGTAATAACTAAAGAAAAAAGTATAGTCACTTTTAAAACAGGCTGAAGTTAATATGAGAAAATAGACGAGTACTGTACGAGTTTGGAAAGATCTTTGAAAGCCGCTACTGAAGAGAAAAAGAATGAAATACATTTGTTTTGTGCTCTGCTAATCTTTAGATTTGCTCTACAGTTTGATTTAATAATATGTGTTTGGTTTTTTTTTTTGTTTTTTGTTTTTTTTTTTCAGAACTGGGGATTGAACTCAGGCCCTTGTGCTTGCCAGGGAAGCGCTTATTCTACTGAGCCATCTCCCCAGTCCCTTGTTAATGTTTAAATATTTTAAACGTATTACAGTAAAAGATCCAAAAACACCTTCTGCAAATACTCCCTCTGATTTTGAACTCACTCACCTGTAATTTTTGGCCTTCCGGAGCAGTTCTGGAAGTCCTTTTGCGTGCATGTCTTTAGATTTGCCGTGGGCTGCCTCAACGTCCTAAATTCATTCCGAACATTCACCTTTCAGGTCACTTTGACTTTAGAGAACAGTCAGAAGTCACAGAAAGTGTCTCCTCAAACCCGCCTTTATATCTGATAGCACTAGGCAACATGTTTTTGATCAACTTCATAAAGCTATTCATTACAAGAGACTTTCACAGCTTCTTCAGAAAGTGGCAAGAGTGCAAGAATGTGTTCAATGTGAAGAGGATTAATTATAATGTGGCTTTTACTGTGATAATTTTATTTGTCACCATAAGTTTTGGTCATACTTCAGGTAATTAGTCTACACGCTGACGCTATTGTCCTGACTGAAGGACCACTGGGTATGCCATGTAGTCTTGAATATAATCCTAATTCTGACTGAGAAGGTATATTTAAAAAGCAGTTGGTGATAGTCTGTGCTCTGATTCTTGGATTCGTGAGGTCATATTACATAATGGCTGAGAGACAATTCTTTGGTGACATCTCCAGCTAGAGCAGAGCCCCCTCACCCTAAATTCCAGCCGTCTCTGGAGATTTGCTCTACTGTGCTGATAACTCCAGTTTAGAAGTCCAGCGTGAATTGAATTCTATTTTTTTAAAGGTTTGGTTAGTCATGTGCCTAATGATGTAGACTTGGCCACTTCTCTTGCAATATTTAAACCAAAGTAAAAGTTTAGAACCAAAGGACAGGTTTTTAAGTTATCCTTTAAAAAAAGACCATTAGGGAAAATGTGCAGAGTGAGCAGGGGCTGGGGGTGAGCTGTGGCCATTGGGAGACAGGTGCTGACCGCTGTAGGCTTGAACTTTACTAGGCACAAAGATATTGAAGAGTTAAAGGTTAGACAAAATAGGATTTTAAAGTACTACATCATTATTGGCAGGATATTAATACTAATATCAATAATCAACATATTGAGGGTGTTTGCTTACTAGAAAATCTGCAATCTGTCTCAAATTAAAATGTGGGGAAAAAAGCCCTGACCTGGGTCAGGGATGACATAGCTCAGCAGCATAAATGCCTGCGCTGTAAGCGCAAAGTCCTGAGTTCAATCCCCTGTACTGGGAAAAAAAAAATCCTCGCCTATCTGAAGATGAAAATGTGTTTTCCTCTCCGTCCTACTATCCAATGTAAGTATCTCTAAAACTATATTATGCCACAGTAAAGGATAATGCCTTTTCCTCTTTTCAGAAGAGATGTACGTGGCTGATATATTTATGCAGAATTTTATTAACAGCTTGGATTCCCGAATGAAACCAGATGTGTGCCTTTTTACCTTCCCCATTTTTTCATGCTCCTTCTGAAGCTGTTGCTTTTGAAGTTGTCATGAAGTTAAATCTAATAATGAGTAGATCGATATCTGAACTCCTGCTCTGTGCTAAGCCCTATGCTTGAACCTGTTCAGTGAAAGATGAACACTCATATTACAGAGATGCAGATTATTAGTAGGGAGAAAGTGTGTGAACTCCCAGCTTCTGCAGGGGAGAAGTTAGGTAGGTGGTTCTTCGGGAAGGCTCAGTATATGACAAGACAATCTTTTGCTC
>NW_004524581.1:2284931-2289825 GCF_000260255.1 Octodon degus | reverse complement strand
CTGCAGGGGAGAAGTTAGGTAGGTGGTTCTTCGGGAAGGCTCAGTATATGACAAGACAATCTTTTGCTCAGACTAGAGAATGCTACTGTTTTAGTAGAGTGTCCATTTGAAAACATCCTTTTCAGAGGCTGGTCTGTGTGCGGATATCAAGAGCAGAAGGCAGGAGAAGAAGTAAATTTCATTGTTTCCTTGGCACTGTTTAATTCAGTGATGCCCATTATTAATTAATAAATTTCAACAAAATTAATGAAAGGTTTATGTCAAATGTGCTTGGTCCACCTCTAAGAGTTGCCAGAGTCCTACAGTTTCAGCATTGCTGAAAAATCTAAGTCCCAAGTTTCTATCAAGACTTGAGACAAACTCTTAGCTGTGAGCTCTGTAAAATCAAAAGAAAGTTAAAGCATTCCCATTGCTAAAGAAAGGACTAGGGAACTAGAAACCAATGGAATCACACCAAGACCAAAACCTAGATGTATAAAGTAAATCTTGTAGCTTCCTGTCCAGTATTTAGGGCAAGTTGAGATGCTGCGAACTCCACATTGCTCCAGAGCCCCCTCCCCCAGGCATTGCCAGTCGTTACAGCCCTTGGGCCTGTCCTCCAGGCTGACTTTGCCCTCTCCCTGTGGCTTTCTTCAGCTGTTCCACATTCCTGGCTTCTCCCCCTTCCTGGAGGCTGCACAACATCACTTCACTTTCACAGCATCATGCAATGCTCAGTCAGGGTCACACTGCCTGGTGTTCCAGGCCTTCCTGTGAAATCTGGGTGGAAGCTTCTCCAGTCCTCCAGTTCTTCCATGCTGCATGCCTGTAAAACCAGCTCCACAAAGATCATTCCAAGTTCTGTTACTAGTTCAAACACTAGGGAGGTCTCTGCATGCCTGGATGGCTGAAATCTCTGAACCTTACCCCAGGGCATCAATTCATAATTCATAGTATCAACAACAGCCCCACTTTTCTGGTACCTAAATCTGTCTTAGTTACTTTTTTTAAGTCTCTGAGACCAATACCCAACATGCACAATTTAAAGAAAGAGGGCTTTGGTTTGGGCTCAGTTTGTAGAGCTTGAAGTCCACAGTCCTCTGCCTCCAAGACAGGACAACTGCAGGACACACAGGAAGCAGAGGAAGAAAGAAGCTGGTGGGGGGGAGACCCTTCCGGGCTGCAGGCCCCAGTGACCCCACACTCTTCAATCAGATTCCACCCCTTAACAATACATCTGGCTCTAAGCTCATTGGTGGACTAAGTTATAGATGCATAAAGTACCTGGATGATCCAATCACTTGCCCAAAGTCCCACCTGTAGCATGAGGCTTTGGAAGTACATCTGGAGATGAACCGTAACAGGGTAAATTTCTTTTAAAGCAGATTGTAGTTTCACCATGGGGTAGAAAGTAAAAAGGGTGAAGTGACCACCCAGTCTCAGGTGAACAAAGTTCACTGATTCTCTCCTTCTCCTTCTACAGCTAGGTAGCAGAGGTGCCAGTGTCCAGAATGGTGCATTTTGTCTACCAAACTCAATTTATCTTCTCCTGTAGGGAATATTGCTTATTATTTGGTCTGGTTTAAATACGACCACAACTAATGCAATAAGCTTAATACTCTGCGTTCAACTTTAAAAAAAAATAAATGTTTAGTCATGTAGATTTAAATCTTAAAACTCAGTAATGTAACAAGATACACCGAGGGCCTGAGAGATGGCTCAGTGCTACCTTCTTCATACGTAAGTGCCACGTGCCAGGCATAGCCATCAACTCCATCCTGTAAGGCAGACACACAGATGTACTGCAAAGCAATAGTGCCATTTACAAGCTATCCTTTCCATCTTTGTTATTTGAGGTTCTTTTGCAGCTGCTGCATTGCAAATTCCTTCTTTTTCTTCTTCCTTCTCCTTCTCCCTTCTCTTTCTTCCTCCGTTCAAGCTTTCTCTTTGGGAAGTAGATTTGCATTGATTTAATTTTACTTCATTACAAAAACACCCAACAGGGGCTGGAGAGATGGCTCAGTGGTCTAAAGTACTTACTTGGAACAAGCTTGACAAAGCACAGGGACCACGGTTCAATCCTCCAGCACCACATGCCAGCCAGCCCCGCCCCCTGGTGGGCTGAGCTGGCCACACACATACACACACACACACACACACACACAATAAATGTTAAAATTGAAAAAAAAAAAAAAAAACACCCAACAAATGGTGGGTGGTGCCAACATTTTTTTTTTCCTGTGGTGGAACCGGGATTGAACTCCGGCCCTTGTGCTTGCCAAGGAAGCACTTATTCCACTGAGCCATCTCCCAAGCCCCTTTTTCAACCTTTTATTTTGACAGAAACGGGGACTGAACTCAGGTCCTTGCACTTGCGAGCGAAGCCCTTATTCCACTGAGCCATCTCCCCAGTCCCCCGTGCCAACATTTTTGCTGAGGCCAATCTTGAACTTCTAGCAGAGACTATTCATTCTTGATGCTTAACAAAAAAATGCTGTGAGTTTCCCATTGGCTTTTAAAGAGTTTTTTGTTGTTGTTCTTTATGTTCTTTAATAATGTGAAACCCCTGATATGGTTCCTCTGAGAGGCTGGGTTTTGCTAAGGGCCCAGTACAAAGAGAAGGCAAGATCTGGCAAAGATTATGTTGACCTGGTCAGTGGAGATGGCTGGCCAGAGAAAGCAGGCTTGCTGGGAGATATCTAACCTAGTCCAGAAGACACTGGAGTAGGGCATTAAAAGCTCATTTGAGGGGGCTGGAGAGATAGCTCAGTAGAATAAGTGCTTGCCTGGCAAGTACAAGAGCCTAAGTTCAATCCCCAGTTCCAAAAAAAAAAAAAAAAAAAAAAAAAAAAAAAAAAGCTCATTTGAGACAGAGTCCAGAATTTAAAATGTTCAACCAAAAACCAGTGAGAATTGTGCCTAACCCAGATAACTGCCTTCATTTTTTCTGACACTTCAAACGCTCCAGCAAGAATGTGATGTGTAGGCAAAGGGACCCAGAAGCAGCCGCGCAGCATCTGCGCAAAGATTTAACATTAACAGTCACCAGAACAGAACAAGGCCAACAGAAAGCAAGTGTGTCTCTCAGGAGACAGCCTCCTCATCTAGAGAAACTGCTGTCCTCCAGGTCCTGGATTCCTGCTCTTACTGCCTTTAGAGTCCAAGTGTTTTCCAAGGGTTGTGACCAAATAGTGCCTGGGGCCATGGTAGCAGGAGGTTGTCACCAGCCCTCCGCTCTAGATGCAGCGGCCATGCCAGCTACCAGCTGGTATTAGACTCCACAAGGCCGTTGAACCCTCTGGTGGCCTCGGATTTACGGACGTTCCTCTCCTGCCCAGCTAAGCTCCTTCGAGTCAGGCCAATGATCCTTCCTGAACATAACAGAGACACCAATCCCCTCACTACTGTGCAAAAGGCTGATGTGGACAGCTGAGGCCTGTGGCGATGGTTGACTCAAGCGACGTGTGTAAAAAGCAGCTGATTCTGTCACAAAACTGGTTGCAACGTTTTCGAGCTGTAACTAAATTTGAAAGCAGTGAATTTATGTTAGGTCCTTAAGGGGCCACCTGCCAGAGATGTGGCCCAAGACAGAACTACGAACTCTTCGGGTAGGGGCACAAATAATTAGTGCAAATCTTAACCAACCTTACATTTGCAATAATAATTACATCAGGGAAAGGTCCAGAGGGGCCCAGGTGTCCACAGAAGGAGGCGAGGAAGGAAGCAGCCCGCCCGGGACACCGGAGCCCAGACTGCAGCTCCGTCCTAAAAGCCACGCCATTCGCTTTGTTCGCGCTCAGCTACCGGCCAGCTGCTCGCGACGGTGCACCTTGGTGTCACAGGCCCTCGCCGGTTTGCACTGGTGTAAAACGGAGCTCGATGAAAGCCTCTTTGATGAGCGAAGATCAAACGACCGGGACCGGTCATAGTCAGACGTGAGCCCTGACGGCGAGCTCACTCGGTCCGTTTGCTCGCGGTGCAGCCTGCGCGGCGGGCGGGCTGCCTGCCGCCTCCAGACGCGTCCGCGCCGCAGAGGCGCTGTGGTCGCCGTGGTCGCCGTGGTCGCGGGCGCTCAGCTCGGGACCTGAGGGCCACCGCGCTCCAGGCTGCCGGGAAGAGAGAAACTTGTTCTTCCGCTGCCCCCTGCTGGAACTCTTGCAGAATGTCCTCGTAGGAAAGATTTAATTGCAAATTTTATTAATCCTGTAGTTGACTCTTTCAAAAAACAGGTACTGTAACTTCTAAAGCCAAGTACAAACATATTTTGTATAGCCTCCACTTCCTGAGCCGAAAACGTTTCCTCTTGGCATTTTTAGTAGTCCACGCAAACCTTATTTGAACAACAGTTCAAAACAGTATATTAGAATTAAAGTCATGGGCAATAGCATCAGCACTAGATACTAGAGATCAGGAAGTAGAATCCGACTTGTAGGCTTTCAGTAAATGTTTAGTTCAATTGAAATTGAAAGTCTCTATAATGAATTCTTAGATAAAAATTTCAGAATCTCCTAGTTATTGTACATTTTGCTTTGTAAGAAAATCCTACTTTCAACAACATCTGCGTGCCTGCCCTTCAACCCTGGGCGTGGTGGCGCAGGCCTGTAATCCAAGCACTAGGGAGGCTGAGACAGGAGGATCACTATGAGTTCTAGCTGCATAGCGAGACCTTGTACCAAATAAATAAATGGGTTTTATTTTTTTTAATTCCAGACAGAAAATAACATTGTTCTGCTGTTAGGATTTATCTTAAAGAATAAAGGAAACTGAAAGATGCTTCCAATATTTATTGAATACTAACTATAAATTAGATGTTGAGCATAGGATCATCTACTGTTTCCCTGTTGCGTTCTGAAATACAGTTACAGGATGACTTTAAAGTAAGAAGAGTAAATCGGCCTCAGTCAAAAGTGCTCAA
>NW_004524581.1:2253032-2284831 GCF_000260255.1 Octodon degus | reverse complement strand
CCTTGTGCTTGCCAGGCAAGTGCCTATTCTATGAGCCATCTCCCCAGCCCCTGCCATTTGTAATTTGATTCCATTTGCTCACATTATTTTGTTCCTTTGCTCATTTATTTGATAAGACTGTGTTCTCTACCAGTGCCTCATCTTCTCTGACTCTGGCTGCTGCTGGAAGAGCTTCCTATTTACTGCAAGAAAAACATCTTTAAAATGATATCTGCATTTAAGAAATGAATGGCAGATATTTTGAAGACAGTGGCTCTGCAGGCTCTCAGCCATGAATTTGTTTAGATGGTGTGGACGAACTAAGACAGGGTGGCCCTCTGCCTTCTATCAAAAGCATCTTCCACCACCTCTTTCCACTAAGACCATTTCCTGTTGTCATTTGCATTTGCAAATAATTGTAGAGTGGAGCTGGGGTATCCAGGGGTTTAAAGCACGTGTATTCTTTGCATATAGAGCTTCGGATTGTCAGGCAGTCCTCAATTTGGGAAATTACATTGCTATCATTTTATTGACAGCTAAAATGGTATAAATTAACTAATTAAATAAAAGCATCTTAAAGTGTATAGTGAATGGGAGAAAAAATAATACAGTATTTGTTAAGTGGGTTTTTTACCCCCTTTAAAATTTTTTATTAAGAACTCTGAAGGCCTGTGATTCTTAATATTCATTAAAGCACATAAAATCACTTTTGGCTTCAACCCTCCAACCAGCCCTGATGATTTCTGTGAGAAACTCCCGCTTTTGTGGATTTCTGTGACCAGACAGGTAGTCTGGATTCACACGGGTCTAGCTCAGAATATCTGAACTTGATGATGGGGAAAAAGCAGTACCTATTCATTGAAAATGACATCTAAAGTTTTTGACTTCTGGTATTTCCTGGGATGTCAGGGATATGACCACACTGTCCAGAACTCACCTACAACTTTGGCTCTGAGGAAGGCTGAAGCAGAAGGATCCCAAGTTCTAGTTCCGGTCTTGCCTGCACAACTTAGACTCCATCTGAACAAGAAGGGAGAGAAGTCGACAGAGAGAAAGGAAGGAAAGAAGGAAAGGAAGGAAGGAAGGAAGGAAGGAAGGAAGGAAGGAAGGAAGGAAGGAAGGGAGGGAGGGAGGGAGAGAGGGAGGAAGGAAGGGAAAGAGGGAGGAAGGAAGGGAAAGAGGGAGGGAGGGAAAATGGGAGGAAGGGAAGGAAGGAGACAGGGAGGAAGGGAAGAAGGGAAAGGAGAGGATGGAGAGAGCAAAGCTTGGAGATGTGGTAGTCGACAGTCTCTGAGTTCAATTTGCAGTACCGAGGGGAAAAAGAAATTCTTTTTAATTCTTTGTTTTTTGTATTTTGGGGGATCAAACTTAGGACTTTTTGCTTGCCAGTTAGGTGCTTAAAAGCCTGCAGAGCTGTCTCCCTGGCCCAAGAAAATATTTTCTGAGACGGTGGGAGCAGGGCAGCAAGCTTCAGCTTGCAGTGAGCTCCGTGTGGCTGGAAGAATCAGTGAACACCCCACAGCAGGGCGGGCGCTCATCTGGGCTGCATAGGAGGCTGGGTGTAGGAAGTGCCTTTTGGACTTAAGGTATTTTCATTTATGAAAACTTAACCCTTTCCTAGGTCAAATAGCATCTGCGTATTGGCCAGGAGGCTTGTCATAGTTACTTCCTTCCTCACAGTGACGAAATACTGCCCCTGACACCTGTAACTTATGGGAGGAAGGACAGCTTTGCTTGGCCCATAATTGGCTAGCTCCAGGGCAGGATGGCATGGCAGAGGCAGAGAGCCGTGGTGGAGGAGACCTGCTCACAAGGCAGGGCACACAGGAAGCAGAATGCAACGTCCTGCAGCACTGGGGAGCAACAGAAACCCTTTTAGGCCACGCCCTTTGCTGACTAAACTTGGTCTTCTAACTGCAGGGCCAATAACCAATCACCCTCCCAGAGCCCTGCTGATGATGGCCTGAGGCTCTGGGGGGCACGGGGGTGTGAACTAATACCTCTCTTGAGGAGCAGAACTGCCAGGACCCACCCTGATGTGTAGGAGATTGACCGAGGGAGACATGACCACAGTGGCTGAGAAGTTCCGTGGACCCTGGGCAGGAGGAAAAGCTGGTGAGGACCTCAGACCACATTCAAAAGCCTGAGGACTACAGGAACTGACTGCGTTCACTCTTAGTCTGAGGCTGAAGGCAGGGATGTGTGTGTGTGTGTGTGTGTGTGTGTGTGTGTGTGTGTGTGTGTCTTAGTATGCTGTCAAGGTTTGGAGAGCTTTAAGATTAGTATGTGCATACTCAGCATTCTAAGTTGTTTTCAGCAGAAGGAACATTGAAACAAGCAACAGTACAGAAAAGATCTTTCGTGAATGGAGATCAGAGGAGGGAGAAGAGAGCCGAGAGGAAAGGGTTGAAGAAGGATCTCAGTTGTGTGCGTGGTTATTTCGTACTGCAACCACACAGCAATGAAACGGAAAACTTGAGAGAAGAAGATCTAACCTTCACTCCTGTCCTATTAGTGCACATGAGTAATGGACCCTTCTAGAGACCAGCACCGAAACTGCAATCCAGACACTCCCTTATCACAAAGGGCCAAAGCTGCGATTAAGCCTGAACACTGATATTTCTAGATTAGAAAAAATAACACATACATGAAAGTCTTTGCTTGATTTACACATACAGATAAGAAATCCTGGAGATAAAGGTTATCCCAGAGATGAAGTTAAGTTGGCTGTTTATAAGATGCATGCGCGGTGAGAATAGCTTTGCTGGCTGTGATGATGGAGGCCTACGATGTCCTCCAGGAGGGTCGCGGTGCTGGGGCTGGGCCCCGATGCAGCCTGTGGGGAAGAGATTGCAGTGGGAGGCGTTCATTAGGGCATCGTGAGCTCACAGTGGACTGGGCTACCAGAAGGCAAGGCCCGCATGCAGGGAGGGGGCCTGGGGCCTGGATGTGGGCCTGTGGTCCGTGCCCAGCACCCTCCACCCCTCTCCTCTCACACTCTCGCTTCTCCGTGCAGTGCACACCCCGCCTTGGCTGCTCCCTTCCAATGTGTCATTTCAGACTTTCCACAGCACCGAATGCAGTGCAACTGGCTGGCCATGGCCTGAACCCGAGAGCCAGAATAAAGCATGGTCCTTGATGCTGTTCTCAGACACGTGGTCAAATTGATGAAATGTTGACTGAAACCCTGATATTTTTTTACCTATGTCCGTGGGAAAAGCTAAACTAACATTTTTTTTTTCTTGTATTTATCATGTATGGTTTTGGAATCTAGGTTATGGCCACTTCCTAGCTTGATCTCATGTATATTCCTTTCACTTCTACTTCTGGAAAAGAATTTGAGAGTAAAACTGTCTTTTCCTTGAATTTCTTTGGAGATACAGATGCAGTTCCGGTTGGCACAAGTATACACCTGGCTTCTTCTACCATGCCAGCTCAGATCAGCATCATGATGGAAATCTCAGTGATGGTAGTGACCTTTGGCAATCTGCACTGCCCCAGGCTGCAGCCATTGTCACATGTGGCTACTGAGACTGAAAAACTCTGTTTTGTTTTGTTTTGTTTTGTTTTTTGGTGGTACTGGAGATTGAACTCAGGACCTTGTGCTTGCCAGGCAAGTACTTATTCCACTTAGCCATCTCCCCAGCCCCTTGTCTGAGCGCCTTTCACACGGAGCCTGGCATAAACTCTTTCTGATTGCCTGGCAACTTTTCCTATTGTCTTCATCATAGTGTGACATGAAGTGCAGCCTTGTTATTTTTCTGCACTGATCTCTTCTCTCAGGGTGCCAATCTATAACTTTTTCTCCAGTAACTGAGGTCACCGCCTCTGGCTTCTCACTCACTTTTTTCTTTTACAGAAATTTCTACTCATAGTTTCTTATTTACCAAGAAGGCTCAGGTTGCCTTCTGGTTTGTACATAGAGCTGAATATTTAGGTGCACTTTTAGGTGAATTATTTTTTGGTGCATTTTTCCCTTTTGATATTTAGTAGTACGTAGAAGATTCCTAAAGGGACTTGAACATGTATTTTGATATGGTTTTCCTGATGGGAAAAATAGAAAATTTAAGTTATTTACTGAAAGTCACGAGGCTGATCAGTGTCGGAGTCAGGCCCTCCTTGAAACCCTTCTCTGAGATTTACCATCCATTGCCTCTCCAATAACACTTGTGTCCAAAAGGAAACCAAGTTACAGCTCGGGGGTCTTTCTCAAGCCTGCTCCTAACATGTTGTGAGGCATCCATTTTTAACATAAATAATCATATCTGGAATTATTTTTGTGTAAACCTAATGGTTTTACACACTAAACTGAAAGGAAGTGTGCCTAGCATGTGGGACAGCTTCATAGCCAGAGAGTTTTTCTGGGCTGTCACCCCAGAAGCCTTTCTGGAAATTTCCTAATGACCTCATAATAATGACATGTCCATCATGTCTCTCAACAAGAAAGAAAACACTAGCTTTTGTAAGATCCTCATCTGCTGTTTAAGATATATAATATATACATATGTATATATATAAATATATTAACATATGTGAAAATAATTAAATTAACTATTTGGAAATTACATATGGAAGTTAATTGTAAGCATCAAGAAAGAAGAGAAATAGGGTCATTTCTTCCCTGAACTTACACAGATCAAGACATCGTGAAGCTTACAAATTTTATTACATATAAATTTATCTGCTTATTATTTATTTAGTCTTTTTGAGGCATGGCTTTTCACTATGAAGTTCAGGTTGACTTGGATTTACTTTGCAGACAAGGCTGGTCTCAAACTCTCAATGATCCTCCTGCCTCAGCCTCCCTGAGTGCTGGGATTACAGACATACATCACCACACCCAGCCTATATATAGATTTATTTAAAATAGGTATCAACTCTTTTTGAAAAAATTTAAATATAATATACTGGAATATAAGTTATGAATGTTCACCATACAAGTTAAGAAAACAAGCTTGCCAGCACCCTACATTTCCCCCGTACGCTTTTCTAGTCACTTCTCTTCCCTCCAAATGTAACAATTTCTCACTTTCTATTTCCTTGGATTTTGTTGGCTGAATTTTTCTCCCCCCAAAAAAGCAAACACCCATGTAGAAATGTACACATGAAGAAAATCTCAAATATGGCCTAGTTCAGGAGTTTTTGAAACTCATTAAAAATGGACAGCACAACATTTTCTTCCAATAAAATGTCACACATGGCCCCAAAACACGGAGCTGATGATACTAGAACTTTTCCTGTTGAATCAGGAAATGGGAATCCTTACATCGTGCTTCCTTCCTTTAACCTAGGTGGGGGCTTGGTCCTGTGAGACATCATCCCGATATGTAGAGAATCTGAAGAACTCCACTTGAAAATCATTGGTTTGTTGAAGCCTCTTCCTTTTGATGAGAGATTAGCAAACTTTCCCAGAGTCACATAATAATACTTAAAGCTTTACTTGCTATATAGTATACTTCCGCAAATACTCTCTTAATATGAAAACCATCTCTACATGGTATGCAATGACTTTATTTTGTTTTAATAAAACTTTATTTATATAAACAAGCTATAGGTGCTGGGAGATAGCTCAGTAGAATAAACGCTTCCTGGCAAGTGCAAGGGCCTGAGTTCAATCCCTGGTTCCACAAAAAAAAAAAAAAAAAAGCAGGCTATAAACCACATTTAGTCATATATAATAGTTTGCTATGGCTAAGCTATTTTTGAAAATAGGAATGGGAGGGCTAGGAAAATAGCTTGGCAGTCTAAGCTCCTGCCAGGAAGCACAAGGACCTGGGTTCCATCCCTGCTACCACATGCTGTGCCAACCTCAGAACCACCAGGTGTGGTGGCACACACCTGTAATCTCAGTGCTGGGGAGGCTGAGACAGGAGGATCACTATGAGTCTGATCTGCATAGGGAGATCCTGTATCAAATAAATAAATAAAAGATTTAAAAAATTTAAAAATAAGAATGGGAGATTCATAAAATTAAGTAACTTAATCACAGAATTGTCTTACTAGAAATAATTTTAGTAATTTTCTTATGGATAAGGAAATCAAGGCTGTAGGTAAATAATATTAATTTACAAAATTACAGCAATTTGAAGCACAAGTAATTCAGTAAAGGGTCACGGATGAGACATTCGAATTATAGATGAGATGGCACTTTGTTTCTATTCCCAATTTGTTACTATTAAAAGTCTCAGGTGCTTATATCCTTCCTGGAATAGAAGAATCAAACTTCCAGAAACCAAACCCCTCATCTCATAACTAATATAATTTCTAGTGGACTCTCCGTTTCTGTGCTTCGTTTCAAATTAGTGCTTCTCAATTTGGAAATGGTCACACAAATCACACAAGTAACTTCCCCCCAACAGGTTAAGGTGAGCCTGGGTTCGGAGGGTGTCTGCTCCTTACCTCACTGTGTACCTCTGGCAGGTCAAATTTGAGAGTTTTGGTCAAAAGATAGGGTTTTATATAAATTCATCAAAAGCTTCTTCTTCCTATGGCTGAGGATCTCAGGGTTCACTCTGTTACCCTCTGCCTCAGAGTGGATTGTGCAGATTGACTAGACACCTGCAGAGATCCTTCCTTCTGCATGCAGGTAGCATTTTAACAGTCGGGATGGGCAAGGTTCGGACGCAGGCAGAGCCGGGATACTAGGGGCTCCAGACAGTATACCCAGGCTAAACTCTTGGAGAGGCAGCGAGGCTGTCTGCCCCTGTGCGCTGCTGCCCTCATTCTCCACTGCCTGACCACTGCTCATCACCACCAGGGAGGAAAAAGAAAGCTATGAACATGCCCTGGCTCTTAAAGCTCTGTGTGAAGGGACAGACACACCCTTCAATGGTCAAGGCAAATCCGATTGAGTAACTTAACTTCCATTGAGTTAAGTTACTTCTCAACTTCCGTTGAGAAACATCGAGGAAGGGAAACTGGGCATTCCTAAACTGAGGCCAAAACTCCGTTGAAGCAGAAACCTCAAGGCCACTGTCATTATTCCTCTTTAGAGACTGACAGCCGAATACAGGTCAACTCAGACAGTACCCTGTCCGAATGTTTCCGATCCCCAAAGTGGGCATAAATGTACCTTTTAGGTTTTGTAAATCACCTTTCTATTCCTTAATAAAATGGTTTGTTATCAGCATCATGTTTTCATAAATTAATTCGAGGTGGGGCTGGCAGGAGCTGAGGTACGGGGGTTGAGGGCAGCTGCAACCGGAGCAGGAGGGGAGACAAAGGCGAGGCTAGGCCAGTTCTGAGTTGGTGGATATTGGTGGATATTTTGAGTGAAACCTGGAACTAAATGGAGAAATTGTCAGGGAACAACTGTGAATAAAGAGTTTGCGAGGCATCAGTGTAGGTACTACGGCGAGTTCTCAACCCAAACCAGACAGAATGAGGAGTGGCTACTTGCTGCGGGTCTTGTGTCAACACAACAGTTTTACACTTTCGTGCTGGTTTAGAAAGGCTTGTGGAGAACCAGGAGCAAGGAAAGGAAGCAACCTGTTTCTTTGGCTATATAAATTTGGCTTCCAAGACCATGATACAGAATTGTGACTTGGATTAGACATTCCTCGTGTTGAGGAACATACCTTGAGAAGCTTCCAGAAGTGAGATTGGAACCATCACCGGCTCTCATTTATATCTTGAACTGAAAGCGTGAGCGAATTCTGGCTGTGTTTCAAGTGCTGCATTGTGGAGCAGCCTCAGCCTAAAAAGCGGCGCCGAAATGACCGCAGTGCGATTGGAGAACCGACAAACTCTGCGCAGGGTTCAGGTCGGCTCAGGAGACCTGTTCAGCAGAGTGAACTTGGTGAGCTCCAGCCGGAGCCAGATGCAGTCCGAGGGCGGCCTCAGCGCCGGGATGGCGGCAGGCCTGAGGTCCAGCTCGTGGACAGCACCGCGGGGTAGTGTCTGGCATGCGTGCACGATGACGGCCCGGGCTCTGTGTCCAGGGCTCGCGGCAGCTGCTGGAGCGTGGGCTTTGGGTGGGTTCGGTGGGACAGCAGGGCAGGGCACATAGGCCTGCAGGCATGCAGGACAACAGGCATCTTCTGCATCCTTTCGTGTGCTGCTGCTGCTTGGAATACTGGGCACACACAGTGAGATGATTTTAGACTTAACACTATAAACCCTTCATTATAAGATTTCAAAATAAAAAAAAAAAAAACAAAACCCTGCCTTTAAAGAGAATAGTGCCGGGTGTGGCGGTGCACGCCTATGATCCAGCACCCAGGAGCCTGAGTTAGGAGCATTGTGGAGTTTGGGGTCGGCCTGCACTGCGTAGCAGGACCCTGTCTCAAAGCTAAGTAATATAGAATAGAAGCCTAAAAGTGAAAATAATTTGAATTTTTCTTTGATTTTATAGATCATTATGAATTTCGCTATTTCCTCTGACCACTACTCTATCATTTTTTGTCTTGTGATTGCATTTTTTCAATCTTAATTACAAAAGAAGAAGCATGAGGACGCATTGCCCTTCCTCAAAACGACGCCGGCAAGATGTGGCCTTCTGCCCTGAGGATGTCGCCATAGGCGCATGCATGTCTCTGCAGTGGCACAGGTGCCAGGCCTGCGGCGTCCAGTTGTCACCAGTGGGACCTTAACCCTAACATGCTATGTTCTGTGAATGCCAGCCCCGATCTGCAGTTTTCCCATCTCAAGCACTTCCTTTCTGCCTCCAGTCCTCCGCCTTATGATTTCCCTCTTAGGCAGCGATCTGTCATTTGCTGAGTACCACTTATTGTGTATTCTGGAAGGTATGTGACCCCCAAGCACAGTGACCCTTTCTTCATTTGAAACCTCAGAGGAGTAGATGACAACGGAGTAGATGATGCATGCTCCAGGAGTTGGGTTGGTGGCCTGAGAGGCGAGCGTTTCTCTTCTGCCTGACTCTGCTGGTGACACTGCTGCTGTTGGACCTTGGCTGCGGCCCCAGCCGTGTCCGGGCTCCCAGAGGGAGGTAACTCTGTTGCTCGTTTTTAGCAGTCTTGGCTTTTTGTTCTGTTTGACTAGAATTGCAATAAGAGAAAAGCTTGCATTCTTGAAGCCTTCCTTCTGTTGTAAGTGTTCAGTGTATGTATTTTGAGAGCCAGGACCTGTGGTTGTGAACCGGTGCGGCTGTGTCTGCGTGGTGCACTGAAGCCTCTAGCAGCGGCTTCCTCCTGTGAGCCCTTCATTCCTTGTGCACTTGTTCGAATTTCACAGAGCTTCATGCGTAATATTCTGATGTCCAGCTGTCTCTGCCAGCGGCATGTCCAACTTCAGGCCTGTGCTCATGGTCGCAGACCTGCCAAGACTTGGGCTTCTGCGTACATGAAGCTGTGGATGCTGCCAAAAGCAGCACACTGACCTGGTGGACTCACGGCCTGTGACAACGACCTAGGGGTGGCTTTTTATGTATGGCATTGGTGAGAGGCATTTGCTCAGGTTCTAAAACGTTCCTTTTCACAAATTTTGCGTATTTCAACTATTCCTGTAAATGTTTGCCTTCATAATTAAACATAGGGTCACAATGAGCCAGTAGTTTGTAGTACTAAAATGTTTAAATCCTGTCTAATTCAGACCTATCTATATTTGGTAGGATTAACATTTTCATACAGGAAATGGGGCTTAATGGAAAATTTAGAGCGCTATAAGGGATTAGTCGTTGTGTAGTGGAACACAGATAATTTTCTTTTGTCTTCGTTTATTCTTTTTCCCAGGGAAAATCTTAGTCCCAGGTTCTTGTTAAACAGGTAACTCGGCTGGCCAAATAGTTCAGCGGATTAAAGTGCCTGCTTAGGCAGATGTAGGGGCCAGGAGTTCTATCCCAGCATGCGGTGCTGACCCTGTCCCTGGGGTGCCCTGAGCTGGGGTGCCCTGAGCCGGGTCGACTGAGACTGGGCGCGGTGTAATCCAGCTCTTGGGAAGCTGTAAACAGAAAGATCACTACGAGTTCGATCAAAGCAGTGAGACCCTGTTGACCCGGTAGACTCTGTCCTAAATACAAAAAAAAACAAAAACAAAAACAAAAAAACAAAAAACAAAAACAAAAAAACAGCTCAAGAAACTTTGGTTTATGTAAGTAAAACAGCATTTGTGAATGTGATTTACCCAGCAGAGAGGGCACCAGAGGACTCGATCCTTGTATTCTGCCATTCGGGGGCCATCAGTGTGCCGTGCTGTGCCTTGCTCCAGGCTCTGCACGGGAAGCCGCCTGCTCTGCGCTCGGCCTGCAAGGGACCCGGCCTCCAGGCCCTCAGCGCGGCGGGTTTGGATTTCAGACCGAGGGCAGCTTTTTGTCCCAGAACTTCCCAGAACAGCGGCACGGGTAGTCACGTCCCTCTGCCTCGGTTCAGGATTGTTTTTATTTTCCTGTTTTCCCAATCCCTGAAAATGCAGAGCAGAGACCCCGGGCTGTGCACACGCGGAGCAGGCCGCTTGCCGCGACGACAGTGCCCCAGCCCGGGGTCGCTGTCCCAGCCTGGGGTCGCTGTCCCAGCCCGGGGTCGCTGCCCCAGCCCAGGGTCGCTGCCGCGCCGCTGCACGTTCCGATGCGGGCGTGGCTTCCCCACCTTCATCTTGCGGGCGCTCGGTTGTTGTCCAGGGCAGTGGCTCTCAGTTTTAAACTGAAGCTGATTAAATAAGTAGGGTTTCTGTGCTCAGAATCCCTTTTGTTACTGCTTGGCTGAAATAGACGCCAAGGGCTGCGGACAGACCCGCAGGGACCGAACCGCGGGTGGGCGGTAGGGGGCGCTGTGGGAGCCGGGCGGGGCTGGACCTGGGCGGAGGGCAAGGGTGGGCTCGTTAGCAGAGCAAGCCGGCCTTGATGGTGTTTAAAATGACTTCGGCTCAGCACCCACCAAAGTTGACGTAATTTTTTATAATATAAGCATACTTTTTTGTACGTTGTGTTTATTCTTGAATAAAGTGAATTCAGTGTTGGCTTGAAGATATTAAAAAGAAAGTATTGGTTTTGATTCAATAAATATTTTCTTTCAACATGAAAAAAAAATAAGCTAATTGGAAATAAGATTCAAAGAAATGCAAATATCATTTAACACTTGGATGGAGTATTTAATATGCTTTGGATGTCCATGACTCCCTGTAGGCTTTTTCCTTTTTTTTTTTTTTTTTTTTAATTTTTTAATTTTTTTTTTATCCAACTATTTTTGCAATATTTTCTCGTGGAAAAAATATTTTCTCGTGGACTTTATCGAAGGAATGATTGTTACAACCACTGTTGAATCCCTTTCAAATTATTTCTTAAAATGTGTAACATTTCTAATGTCTTACCTATTATTTTTATGCTCTTTAGAATACATTAAGAAATAAAAAGGATGAGAAAAAAGTTAAGGTTTATAAAAGGAAGAGTTAATGTTTAATTCTTTGATCAGTCTTGCATGTTGATATCTGGTAATCTGAGCAACAAATTTGATGATAGCAATAGGTAATACAACAACCATAATTAATTTTCTACTCTTGTTTTGAAATTCTGTACCATTTGTATTGTTTTATGTTGCTGTGTTTCTGTCTTTGTTCTTGTTATTTGCTTTTGGGGTTTTTTTTTTTTCCTTTTTAAAGTAATTTTTAAAAAAGGAATGATTGGTAATTGTGGTAGTAACCTAGCAAAAAAGCCAGTTTGTGGTTTCATGTGGACACCTATATTTGATGTATTATACACACTGGATGACCCCATCTTTAAACTGGATTGGTGTGTTAATTTTATAGTAGATCACACTGCTCCATGGGGGATTTTTGGATAACAAGCATTTTCGCCATTGCTATGGCGACATTCGACAACATTACACAGAATTTCAATGCAAATAGGGTATACTAGCGCTATTCCTTGAATCTTTTATGGAATTAAACATCAACTAAGTTCAAAAGTAAGGTTTTTTTTATTTCAACTCTATAAAGTATACAACAGGCACTCGGCAATTACAGCTGCAGGAAAAATACAGAGCAAATCAAAGCAGGTTAAGTTTATGAAAAAGTTTTTAATCTACATCAAAAGAGTGCAAGTGGTCAATGACCATTGGATGACGGTTGCATTCTGACTAACAAAGGACTCTTCCATGTAGAACAAATTGTAAGAAGACAATCAAATAACCATAGCTATAAGAATACAAAAGAACCGACCAGTTGTAAAAACATCATACATTGAAATAAACTGGATAGATGATGCTTAAAGAAATGTCTATTCGCTCAGAAAGCCCAAACCTCTGAGTCACTGCCAAGGTCCCAGAGCTGTCTGTTGATGCAGGGGCACATGAAGAGGAGGGCTAACAACATACTTTCAGAGATCCGCTGTCTAGTGCTGTGGAAAACTTGCCTTTGAATAGGTTTGCATATACAAGAACTCAGAAAAAGCATCCTGTTTTGTTTGATGGTGCACCAAGGTACTTGTTCATCATTGGTTTCTAAACGAGGTGTGGTTAGCAGTCACTTCCAATTTCTCTTTTGGGTTGGATCATTGTTAATGGAGTCTACAAAATGAGATACGTTAGAGTTTGACTGCACTAATTTTTAAAAACTGAATCTGCACAGCTTAACAAAACAGGAATACCTGTATACAGACTGATAGTATGTCATATATTAATTTGACCTGCACAGACATTTATACATTTCACAGAAATGACGCTGTATCTCATTAACAGATACACAGCTCTGGTACATTTAACAGAAATAAGAGAACAATTTCATCATTTCTGTAATTGATCAATATTATATAATAAAGGCTTATAAATTGTTAGCAGAAAGAACTGTAAAACGCAGCAAGCTAAGAAAGGACAACATTTTGAGGTGTGTTTGTCTTTGTCATGCAGCATAACACCAAATTCGTTTTTGTTTTTTTTTTAATACGATGCCATGAATTTAAGGCACTTGCAACAATGCCAGATAGCCAGGTCATGTTCTAAACTATAGGACAGATGAGTAACAGTACTGTTGACATAATTTTCAATAATACTGACAATTATGACGTTAATTCAAGTCTACTTGGACCTAAAAACATTATTCAATACAAATAAAGTGAAATAATAATGCTGTGAAACACTAAAAAAAGTTCTATGTACCACAAAATTTCACACAAAAATATCTATTTACATAAATATTTGTCTGTGGTCCTACTGTGAAATAAAATGTTGTATGGATAATGCAAAGATCACCCCTACTTTATGACGTCACTTCTACTATCTTTGTGTTTAATGTGGTAGCTGACTTCTTTAAACTTAAGTTCATCCTGTCACTCATTGCGAAATGCAACAAGAAAGATTTAATAGTTGAGTTTTTTATTATCATTATTAAACATGTGTAATTCACATGTATTTGCCATAATTTTTAGCAAAAGTATGACTCATAAAGAATATGATCAAAATGAATTTGTTTTTAGTGTGGCATGGCTCTGATTTATATCTTAATAATAAAGAGGCAACAAACATAAATTAACTGTAACAATTTTCCAGAAATCATTTTCTCCTAGGATTTCAATTTATTTCAAATATTACAATGTTCCTTTCCTTTGCAGTTTTCATTTTTCCTGTGAGTTAAGACACCCACAGAAACCCCTTACTTCCCAAACTCAAAGTATTAACAAAGTCAGTTAACAAATCAAACAAGTTGGCACTATTCTAACAGATCCAGGTGTTCTTTAAGAAAAAAAGAAAAAGGAGGGGCCATGAAAAATTCAGAAATTAAATGAGATGGACTTCACGAGGTTTATCATGAATTATAGCCCTAGTGTCTCTGTTAAGACAAGATTTAATTCCTAAAAATTCAATGTTTAAAATCAGATGGATGCTATCAGTAAGTAATTTTTGGAAGATATAGTTCACCTTTATTTTTGGTGATTGCTTTAGACATCCCAATGCAATGGTGCAGATGAAATGAACAGAGATGCAGTTACAGATGGGGAAAGAAAATACAGTTATACAGTGCTGAGTGCTACTTTTTCCTTCTCCTTAGAGCTGACACAAAGCATGGGTTGCCTTAGACTTGAGCCATAGTCCCTAATTCCATAGGCAATGCTTACATCAGGGGGCTTGGGGCTGTTTTGGTAAAGGTAAGAGTACATTTATTCATTATTCTAGCAAGCCTTAGCATGCCTAAACAACACTTTCAATGAAAATTATTAAATGCACAAGATAACGTGGAATTATATTAGTTTGAAGCCCAATGAAAACAAGTATAAAAGCTTCTGAAATAGTATTCAGAGCTAGATTTTGAAATGTTTAATTTTATATTGTTCAATCTGCAGCAGAGAACACATATCTTGGCAAATAGATTGATTTTGAGAAATTATTTATACATGGGAAATTTTCAAAGACACAATAATAATATATTAGGATCAAAATTTTCTTTGAACTTTATTCTAATTATATATCATAAACATTAGAGTTTTACCCTCCAAATTATTTTAGAATATTTTATTCTTGATATTATATCCTAAGTTAGTTTTGAGCATGAAAACTTAAAAGGCATAATATATGCTTTCTTGGCCATAATATTATGATCCAATTGGACACATTTTATGGTAACATGTATAATAGATTGATTTTAACTCTATTGGATAAAAGCAAATCAGTATTTATCATACCAAATTTACATACAGTTCCATATCAGTAGGACAGCTGCAAGTTGACACAGTTATCTGCATGGGCATAATTCTATCTGTCCAGGAGAAAGCTTCCTAAATGGCTCTGCTATGTATGACAGCTAGTCGTGGTCAACTTTCCTCCCAACAACACTTGATCTAATTCACAGGTTCTTTTCCCTATGACAAAAAAGAGAATCAGTTTGAAGTTTTCAAATCCAGTCTTTCCTAGCTAGTATGAAATCTGAGGATCATGATATTTCTTTCTATTTCCCTAACTTATTTTAAGCAAATCAGATTCCCATTTTTCTGTCCAGTTCCTTTTTACTATGACTAGTGTCTGAATTCAGTCCAAGTGGCCAGCTTGCTTTCTTGTTCTCTGACCTCAGATAAGTGAGGTTTACGATCTAGTAGATCTTAATAATCTTGAATTTGTTCTTTCTTCTCTCTCTCTCTCTCTCTCTCTCTCTCTCTCTCTCTCTCTCTCTCTCTCTCTCTCTCTCTCTCTCTGGTTCAGGCCTAAGACAAAAAGCTAGTTCAAACAGAAAAGGCTAGTTTAAACAGGGCTTTAGCCATCTTCTCCTCTCTCTCTAATCTAGATTATGCTGTTAAGAATGAAAGCTGACATGAGTTTGGTTTAATAAATTTAGTGAAAACGCTTGAGTCTGGCTAGACATATAATGCTTGGAATTTGTGTTGTCCATTCAGACATTGACATTACAGATGAAAGATATACATAGCACCTATATAGTTTTTTTTTTTTTGTTTTACTTTTTGGATGGGCATTTTTCCCTCCCACCCTACCCTATCCTTATCCCATGGGTTCATTTTTATAAAAGGGAATATTTTAAGCCTCAGTTTGAGGGCATATTAGGTAATAAATAAAACCAATTGGCTGCTAGTTATTTATGTCCAGGACCATCTTTACATACAATACCTTTTAGAAATATGAAATGGTTGTGTGAATTGCCTTTTTCTCCACTCTATCATGCCAATTTATCAAAAGAAACAAAGATCATGCATTTTTTTCCAATCTTCAGTGAAAATGCATATATACCTGCCATGAAAGTTCTCAGCAGAATCCATAGCAGTTGTGCTTTTTATCATATCAATTTTTAAAATCTGTCAGAAAGAAAAGGTAACATTCAGTCTTGCCATCAGCACTGCTGGGAAATAAAACCATGACACTTCTAGCACAGGCTGGACATGAACTCTGTGGCTCACGGACGTGCGGTCCTTTTTTGTACGGTATATACACTGGCTTGCAGTAAGAGATTAACCACCTTCACTTGAAGAAAGGGATTAGCCCAGGTTCTGTACCATAGTAACCTATCGTACCCAATATATTATTCTTTCATTCCCTAGATAATTCTAGCAAGGTACAGACTCTTTTACTAAATTGATGTGTTTCCTACAATCTTTCAAAGGATAATCAGAGCAAAGCAAGGCCTTTGCAATGATAGAAACATCTCTTTACTGGTGAAAGGCTTTGCTTCAGGACCACCATATCAAATGCTATTTTAAATTCAAACAGAAAACATGTAAAGAGCACTATTGTCATCTAAGCGTAAGTCCTAATGCCACTGTAGTTACTGGAGCAGCATCAATCAAAGGCATCATGGTGACCCGAGCACTGATCTTCTCTCTTTCCCTCCAGTTTGCTGGCAGCTGTGTCTCAGCAAAAGCTGTCTTCAGCAAGGCAGAAGCAGGTAAGAGAAATGCATTAGAAGTCTATATCCCAGCCTGAGTTGTCATCAGGTGGCGGCTCATCGCTGTCCTCAGGGAAGCTGTCGAAGTTGCTTGTGTCCGTGGGTGATGCAACCTGAAACGGGAGAGGATGAATAAGAGGAGGTATCTGGCTGCCTTCAGTGGAACTCCAAAGTAGAAGTTCAGTTTTTCATCATCGATGAGGAAGTTATAGCACACATGCAAGTCCTGAAGTGGGGGGTACTGTGCTTTCAGAAAGGGAATGACGCCCTGGCAACCGCAGTATGAAAAGGGAGGGGGATGAACAAGGCGAGGCTGGAGGAGCGGTTGGGAGCTCAGGCCACTGGGCCTGGGGGGCCACATTCGGGCTCTTGTGTGTTTATTGCAAGCATGATAAAAGTCAGCGTTAGGCTCAATCAAAGATATTGCAAATCTGTTGGGCAAAGCCCTAGCTATAAAACATCAGTAAAAACCCATTCAAATTACTATTTACTAAATAAAAAGTGACCTCTGATAAATTGTAGGTTATGGTTAAATGGGTTAACCACTTATCTTTCTCTCTCTCTCTCTCTCTCTCTCTCTCTCTCTCTCTCTCTCTCTCTCTTCCCCTCCCCCCCAGTAATTGAACTCAGGACCTTGTGCTCGCTAGGCAGGTGTTTATGCCACTCAACTATCTACCTGGCCTCTTTCTAACACTTTCTTACTTTGCTCTTGTTCTAAACATAAAATTTCTTGAACACAATTACCACCTGTAATCTGAGACATAATTTTCATTTTCGATATATTGTTTTATTTAATGCAAAACAAATGTTAGCACAGACATAAATCTTAGAAGGGAAAATGTGTCTGCATCAGAGTTTTGAGTTAATCTTCAGATATGCAGCACATAAGTGAAAGTTCCAGGCTCACAAAACAACCCTCCAAACACTTCATGAAACAGACAAGGTACTGCTGAAAAACATCAGCGCAATCAGGCGAGATCTGCTTCTGCTCAACACAAGGTAAATAGCCCACTCAGAACAGCGGCTATCAAATGGAGAATCTTCCTCTCTTAAAGCTGAGTAGAAGAATTGAAAAAACAAATGGTATGCCTGGAAGTCCTTTAAAATCATACTGGGCAACTGTGGAGATAGCACAGGGGTTGAAGCTCCTGCCTGGCAAGTGCAAGGACGTGGGTTTGATCCCTGATAGAGTATGACATGCTGGCCCAGCATGCCGTGTGGGCCACCAAAACTCGGCATGGTGGTACATGCCTGTAATCCCAGCGCTGGGGAGGCTGAGACAGGAGGATCACTATGAGACTAAGCTGCATAGTGAGATGCTGTATCAAATAAATAAATAAATAATAAAATAAAATAAAATCACACTGGGGAGAACTATGGGGGAACATAAAGGAAACAACACTGGCCAAGAAATGACAGCTGATAAAACTGATAGTTGTGGGTTCATTATCCTTTTCTAGTCCTATCTGCATGTATGTACCATTCACAGTAATAAAACTTGATTCATGCATCACTAAATGAAACAAAGATAAGCACAAAACACAGACAGCAACTACCCCAACAGCGATCCCTTTTTAAGCTTGTAGTTTAGAACACGGCCTTTTCTTTACATGATACTTCTTTTGCATTTTATTTAACATGGTCATTGGATACAATATGAAAATAACAGGCTTTTGTTCACTGACACAAACATCATGGAGTGTGTCACGCAATAACAACCCAGAAATCCACTTACACTTGGTATTATGGGAGGTGTCAGGGTGCCTTTTCTTAAGCCTTCCCAGTTAAAGCCCTCAAACCATCTGGAAAAGAAAGATACAGAGAGTTACAGGCTTTGAATCTCCGCTATATTCTCCTCACTGCAGCATCTAAGAGAGGTGGTAGGAAGCAGTTAGCTGAGCATTTTAACGAGACAGAAATATTTGCTAAATTGAAGTATCTTTGGAATTACATAACTTTATTCAATGCATATTCTTAAAAGTATAATTGTCAAGTTAAACACCAACTTCTACACATACATTTTTCCCTTGTTACTTCAGTCATAATGTCTATATGACCTTATTTCTATGCTATCATTATAATTTAATAAATGTCACAATATGCAAGGGCTTGTGTCTTACAAGATTTTTTTTCTTTTTTTTATGTATTTGGTACAGGGTCTCACTACATGGCTCAGACTTATAGTGATCCTCCTGTTTCCAGCCTCACCAACACTGGGATTACAGTACGTGCCTCCACACTTGGACTCATTCGCTGGCTCAGTGTGCCCTGGAAGCGTGGCCAGCATGGCAGGGGGACCTAGGCTTGAACCTTGGTCCCTGCACCTGCCAAATCAGGTGCTTAGTCGGCTGAACAATCTCACTGGCCCTTACATATTTTATTTCAAAGCGAGAACAAAAAAGTGACTTCCATCTTTGTCCGTGGCTCAGCATGCAACCTCAGCTCAGTGATCGCTTCCCATTGCTGCATGTGTGTCTTCATAACACAGTTTGCTTTTTGGTATTATAATAGGAGATACTGTATATGCAGCTTTCTTGTGAAAATGATGAGTGCTGGCATGACACTAAAGTTTTTGTTTTATCTTTGAAAGGTGTCTCTTTTAGCAGATGTGCATACCAAAATCTTAGCAGGGCCTCTAGATACATACTCCGAGGTGCCTCAGTAAGTAAGCTCCTTGGAAAGGATGCCGGGTTCCCAGGAGTGGCAGGCACACAGTCCAAGGGAGATGACCAAGTTCTGTTGGGTTAGCCTTATGCAGCCAAAAGAGGGAAGACTTAATGTTGAAGATGCTGGTGTTATTTGAAAGACTGCATTGTTCTTCTGCTATCTCCTAAGCAGGAGGCATTTGGAAATATGTACATTTCTGTTTAATTTTAAAATGAGGTATGACATAGCGGACACTTCGTTTTTAATAGTCTGGCAGAGGACAGATCTTCCAAATTAAAAATATGATTTTCTGCATGTGCGCACCCAGTGCACAGAGCTAGTTAGTGTGAATTGAGGGACCGATTCACTGTCTTTATTGTTTGGAAGGACACAGCTGTATTTAAATAAAGCTCAAAGCACTCATAAGAAGGCCTTTGAAGGTCTAATATGTCTGTATTTTCTCTCGGGTGTGCCTGTGTGATAATTATGCTAGCTGTAGCCCAATAATTCAAAAACACATTGCCCTGGAGAAACACTCGCCGGGTTTCCTGAACTCTGAAACCTAGAGTTGTAAAAGAAGAATACTCACTTGTGTTTTTGAATGTCTTTCACTCCATTTTTCAGATTTCCTAGCCTTTCTGATGGATTATCCCTAAAAGTAAGATAATAATTTTGTGAAATAAAGTCTTCACATTGTGGTCCTTTCAACAATATTGTGGTTAAAACACTCACCTGCATAGTTTCTTAATTAAATTAGCAGCATTTTTGGCAATCTTCTTTGGAAATTCTATCATGTCAATCCCCCTCAGTATGATGTTATAGGTTTTCATAGGATCTGGGCCTGAGAAAGGTGGGCTGCAAAGTGAGAGATAGGAGAAGAGATTAAAAATAGACAGGCCTTCTACACCCGCAATCAAAATGTCCTTGTCCTTATACACTTCACAGGTGACATCAATTCTTATGTTGAGTGAAATCTGGTTAAATAGCAAAGCTCTGTGGAAGCCCTGCCAAAGACACCACGGAGCATACGGGTCAGGCAAGACCTCTGTTCTCTGCATTTCCTCTTAGCATGGGCACCTAAGCCTCTCTCGCTGTCCTGGTCCTTCACCTTCCCCTTAACCTCCTGGCCTTTCTCATGGCAGTTAACTTGGTGCTTACACTGAAGGCGAAGTCTGCCATCTTTAGGGGAGGCAGGAGACCTCAGGGATCTGGTGGTGGCTCACGCCGTCCCCTACCTATTCTGCAGCCCTCTCAGCACTCGTTTTGCCTGGAAGTTCTGCGGTCTCGGTCTAGCTCAGATTAAGGCTTCACATACTCCAAAAAGGCCTACTCAGGCCAATCCAATGTAACTGATTACATAGCCTGTCCCAACCACAATTATTCAATCATTGAACCTAATGCTTCATTTTTAAGCTATGAAGATCTCTGTCCAATGTTCTTATAGCACCATTTATTCCACTTGTTGTATATTATACTACTGCATACATGATTTAGATAGTGATCTATTTTACATCTGTTTTCACTTTATTTTATTTATTCATTTATTTTTGTATTTTAGGGGTCTACGGGTGATCAGGGTCTCACTACTGGATTGGACTCATAACGAGCCGCTTGTTCACAGCCTCCCAAGAGCTGGGATTACAGGCGCTCGCCACCAAGCCCAGTCTTAATCTCCATCTCAGCACACCCCAGGTACGGCAGGCCCAGGGATCCAACCCCAGTCCCCTGTGCCTGCTTGCAGGCACTGGAATACTCTGAGCTATTTGGCCAGCCCAAGATATTTGGCTGGCCCTGTTTTCACTTTAAAACTGCTTTTATTCTCCTGTATTCAGCTCCATTATTCAGCTCCGACTGAACAAAGTACTTTGCAGTTAGTAAAGAATCCATCAAACATTTGTGGATCGCAAGCGTCCACAGAACTGTGCTCTTTCTAGTCTTCCTCCGTTCATTCGTTCTCAGCAGATCGCTTGGCCTAGGCGTCCTCTTGGGAGCAACACTGTAATACTCAAACCCCTATAAGCAAGAGCTGGTTTTTGGTAGATATTATACCAGGTAAAACAAATTTATTTTTAAATAAGTTATTTTTCTTTAAGCACTAAGTACTAGTGAATCAATTTGAAACTCTACTGCATACTATAAATTTTAATTGTTAGGCATAAAGTTTTAGTGACTGTAATAATCTGTAATAAACTTAATGGGAACATGATTATTCTATATTTTAATTGATTTTATTGATATATATCCTTTTGAAAAAATAATATGAATTTTATTTTATTTTTATACCTTATATTTATCATTCATTTAAATGATTTTCTTTCATGAGAAAGGCTTAAAATAAAAATAGCATATTTCTCTTTTGTTAAGGGCTGTGATGCTCTGCTTTGATTTTCTTTCTACAAGCATTTTCTGTTCACTTAGATATGACTTAGGTAGTAAGTGTCAATGTTATTTAAATTAGGCCATGTTTGCAGTACACTTCTTGTGGGGAGTTGGTTCACATACATAACACATTTTAATTTTTTTCATCTCTCTCCCCCCACCGTATCTAAATGTTGGAGTCACTTTTAAAAATGGATTAAAAATAAAAAATAAAAAATAAAAATGGATTAACATACAATTGTTTAGAACAATTGCTTACAACAATCTTTAGAATTTTAAAATTTTCTATTCATTTCATATTTTCATTATTCTTTACTCTCTTAAGCTGCTAACTGTGATCTTTAGTTTAAAAAATGAGGAAAAGCCAAATTTGGGGTTTTTATTAAAACTTTTTCATTGATAAATTTCATTGGTTTTTTATGTATTTAGTACAGGGTCTCACTACACAGATTGGACTCATAGTGATCCTTCTGTTTTCAGCCTTCCAAGCACTGGGATTGAAGGCTTGCACCACCATACCCAGTCTCAATAAATTTGGTTTTATATGTTCATCTTAGACAGCCATTCTCTTTATCCGCACCTCAGATGGTGGCACTTCTTTGGGTTGCTTCTATGTCGGGGCAATTAGGAACAGTTCTGCAGAGAGTGCCAGAGTAGAGGCATGTCTTTTGCATACCAAGCTCTTGTCATTTGGAAATACACTCAGCAGGGGATTGATGGACCTTACTCTTAGTAATTGTAGGAAAACCTTCCTGCCTCTCTGCCTAGAAGGCTTCTCCCTTTTCTCCCTACATGGACATTTTATTCTTTGTTTGAGGCCCAGCTAAAGTCGTGTTTTTTGTTTATTTCTTATTATTTTTGTTTTTGTATTTTTAGAACAGGGTTTACAGGGTGTACAGAGTCTCACTGCATAGATCGGACTCATAGTGATCCTTCTGCTTATAGCCTCTCAAGTGCTGGAATTACAGACATGCGCCACCACACCCGGTCTTAGTCAAGGCCCAGTCTCAGTCGAGGTCTCAGTGCGCCCAGGGGGTGGGGTTGGCATGGCAGGCCC
Organism: Octodon degus; assembly: GCF_000260255.1. Lineage (NCBI taxonomy): Eukaryota > Metazoa > Chordata > Mammalia > Rodentia > Octodontidae > Octodon > Octodon degus. The sequence continues at coordinate 2,262,501 of NW_004524581.1, read as the reverse complement.
AGGGATTGAACTTCCAGCCTCTGCATCTGCCTAAGCAGGTGCTTTAATCCACTGAGCTATTTGGCCAGCCCAGGTCCTGTACTCCTGAAAAGCCTCCTGGACAAACCTTGATGTTTATCAGTCATCATGATTCTATGACTCACTGTCCTCAGCACATGCCATGTGGTGCATTTCTTTTTCTTTATAATTCAGCCATATGTCTTGTGTTATCTCTAGTACCTTTTCATTGTTGGGTATAAGATTATACCAAAGATCCACAAAATATCACATTTCATTTAGATGTAAAACATTGTTAACATGTCTTCTTCTATAGATATTTGGCCCTAGAAATCTTTATGTAATTAATCTTCCCTTCCTTTAATTTATTTTATTTATTTATTTATTTATTTTTAGGTTCCAGGGATTGAACTCAGGACCCTGCGCTTGCCAGGCAGATGCTTATTCTACTGAGCTATCTCCCCCACCCCTATTTTTTGTTGTTGTTGTTGTTGTTGTTTTGTTTTTTTAATTTTTTCTCTTCCTTTAACTTTTGCTGAATGACTGAACTCAAAAATCTTAAATAGGGCTGGAGAGATGGCTCAGTGGTCTAAAGCACCTACTTAGAACAAGCTTAGCAAAAGCATCAGGGACCGCGGTTCAATCCCCCAGCACCACATGCCAGCCAGCCCGCCCCCTGGTGGGCTGAGCTGGCCTCTCTCTCTATATCTCTCTCTCTCTCTCTCTCTCTCTCTCTCTCTCTCTCTCTCTCTCAAATAAATAAATAAATAAAATTTATAAAAAAAAAAAATCTTAAATAAAGACACAGGACCTGTTCCCAATTGGGCACATACACACATAGCTGGTACTAATGAGTCTAAAAGTTAACCTTGCATTGGTTGCCCTCTTCTGACTATCTCAGATCCAGCTTCCTGCACTGGTGGGCTCTTGCCTGACTACTTGAAATGCAGTGCTGACACAGTGCAAGATTATGCAGGGATGGTCAAATCTGTGCGACAGAGGCAGGGGCCTGGAGTTTGTGCCCTAGTTTTACTAGCAGCCCTCTACCCATGTCCATACCTGCCGGTCAGAAGTTCATACATTAGAATCCCCAGTGACCAGTAGTCTGCTGAAATGTCATGACCTTTGTTGAGGATGACCTCTGGGGCTACATACTCTGGAGTCCCACAAAATGTCCACGTCTTCTTTCCAAATCCTATTTTCTTTGCAAAGCCAAAATCAACCTTTATGTTAAGAAAACAAGATTTTTAAGTCACTTATGAATAAATAATACAGCAATAAGTTATTTTAATGAAATATATCAGTGATTAAAGACATATAAAAACATAAGTCAAGTATATTGTAAACAAAGTCAACCTGCTCAGGCTCAATTTCAAAGGAAAATTTGAAGTCTGAGTGTTAGATGGAATTCGTAATATGAAAAAGGAAAAGTAAATTTTTCTTCCGGGAAATTCTTTTCATTTTTCCCATTTTTATACTGGAGGAAATTTCTTCTTCAGTCAAAAATTTTAAAATATTGAATGGGCCTACCGAACATCTTTCTCAGATTATGCATGACTGAGGCTGGACTTTAGGAAAGTGATAATTCGCCAGTATTAATTATTTGAGAATCCACTTTCCTGTTGAGAGAGCGAAGTAAACTACCTATGATGCCAAAGGCTTTCTCTGGGTGAGCATGAGATAAAATTGGAATGTGGCCTTAAGTTTTCTAAAAGCCATTTGAAGGCTGAGTATAGATGCAGAAAAAAAATTTAAAGCTTTTGTATTTCTTTTAAAAATTACAAAATTTAAAAATACAGTCAAGCACGGACTGATCCAAATCCATAAATGTCATATACTGTTAAGTAAGAGAAATTGGCTTCTACAGTACAGTTTTAGAACTTTTGACCAATTGTTAATGCTATTTATTCATATAGCCTCAATAATATCTTCAAAGCCCAGTTTCTTACCTCAGCATTATTCTAAAATCTACAATACTAAAATGCTTCACACTGTTCTATAATGTAAAGATACACTGCCTTAAAATACTAGAAGGCTATCTAAGAAAATAAATTCTATGAGCTTCTTCTACTCAACTCTGAGAATAATACATGCCACCAAGATGGATTTCTCAGACTGCTTACAAGCCATATTTTGTCAGGGGATTAGTAATTTGAATTTAGCCAATTTAAATTCTGGTAACTTTTACATAATTAAAAATATTTAATTGAAAAATGCAACACCATAACTTATGTTTAAGAAAAGATTATTTTTAAAAAGAAAAGATAGAACATTAACATAGAATAGTTTTTAATATTGGCAAGTAAACACAGTTTTATTAACAACATTATTTGAAAACTGCAAGAAAGAAGTCATGTAAAGTGCACCAACCAGCTTGGCATAGCCCCGGTGGTCTAGGATGAGATTTTCTGGCTTGAGGTCCCTATAAATGATTCCTTTGGAATGGAGATAAGCAAAAGCTTCTACAACGCATGCCGTGTAAAATCTCGTTGTTGAATCTTCAAACGAACCTCTGAGATAAAGAAAAGGGGATGCAAAGTATATGAAAAATTAGCTTCTAAATGAGGGGTTTTTTTTTTTTCACATTTCATTTTATTCCTGTGGCAAAATTTAACCCAGAGGCCCATGACTTGCTGTTCAAACATCACATGATTGCAGTTACTTTGCATTTTCTAAAACATTTGAGTCAGACCAAGCATTCTCTACCTTTGTGAGTAGGGCAATTTAACTCCTAAAAGAGCTGGAGAAGAGCTCTATAGCATAGCAACTTTCACATATGCAGTAACTTCGCATTGTGAAGAGTCCTCAACAGCCCTGTACAATCTAAAAGGGCAGAGAGTTACAGCAGGGGCCGTGGGAGACACCACTAACCCAGAACCTGTCTACCGAGGAGGGGTTGATGGACTTATTTACAATTTAGGTCGAAAACTTGTTTTTGACTTTTTATAAATTTGGTATATATGTTTCCTGATAATATAAATAAAAGTTATATTTTCAACAAATCACTTCAGAATGTATGTTAATGCTGCTCATACCATTGTTCCACTAGCTAAATGTTCTGTTTTGAAACCTCTGTCATCAACACAAATAATGCTCTTATTTTTTTAATGTTACTGCCTTATTTTGGAAAAGTTAGAAATGGAACACAATTAGAAGGGAAAAGGAACTGGGAAAGAATGATAATTTGATTATAATGCTTAGCAAGAAAGCTCTCTTTGTCTCTTCTCTAGTTTTAATCTTTCTTCAAGTATATTCGTATATTCATGTTCGTTGATTGATTGAATTCCATAATCATAAAGGGAAAAAGCCTTTGGTATCTAAGGTTAGCTCCTTGGTTGTAGAGAAGACCCCTCATGCTTTCCATCTTATAAACTGTGTTCTTTCCCAAGTAGTGTGCTCAATTTAATAATGTTATAATTTAAGAACATTGGTGTAAACCACAGCTCTTGAAGTGGCTGAGACACAACAGAGTGACAGGCACTTGGAGGAAGCAGGGAGTTTTAGGCACAAACAGTGGCCCAGAAGTTGCCTTCATGAGAATGTCTGATGCTTGTTTGCACTTTGGGAACATCTAATTCTTTTTCAAAACTGAAAAGAGAAGCCTAATAAAGCAGGAAGTAGGTGATGGCTGCAGCTTTACAAAATTCATCAGCAAGGGCCAGTGAAATAGCTCAGTGGACTCAGCACCTGCTTAGGTAAGTGCAGGGACCAGGGTTCTATCCCCAGTACCACATGCATGCTGGCTTTGCCTCTGGGTGCGCTGAGCCAGCCGCTGAGCCCATGCATGGTGGCGCATGCATGTAATCCCAGCACTGGGTAGGCTGAAAACAGGAGGATCACTACAAGTCTGAGCTGCTTAGCAAGAAAGACCTTGTACAAAAAAAAAAAGTGAATTCCGGATTTTTTTTCAAAAATAGTGTGTTTTCAAAAGGTACAGCTTTCATTTCAGCTACTAATACTTCCTGGGTTTTCACTGAAATAATATCTTCTTCCCTCGAAGAAATGTCTGTCTCCTGAAATACATTTCTAGACATGATACCTACTTCTGTAAAATGCAACTTTAGATATAATTACTAAGCTTGAATATCTCTCCAATTATATCTGAATGGAAGAACTGTGAATTTATAAGCACAAGAGGAAGCTTGCCTGTAAACCTCAGCCCCAGGAGCACAGGAGAAGTCCATTTTAAGCGTCAGCTATGCCCTGATTCGCACTACGCTTGGAAGGGTGAAAACTACAACTCCAGGTGCTAAGAGAGCTATCACGACAGCACCTCCAAGTCACCATTGTCTTCACTCTTTTAAGCACAGTTATCTATCAAGCACAGTGCATTTCTCCCAACTGAGGATATGATTTCTCCCAACAAACACTAATCATCTATGTATATATGATTAACACAGCCACTTTAACCCCCTTCAGTGTTGCATATGACTTCAATCCTTCTTTAGTGGAAAACAGTGAGAGGCAAGTCAAAATGGTATGGACTAGTATTATTTAATTTCATATTATAGATATTGTTTTAATATGCAAATTGATTAATCATCATGACTTCAGTGCATCTTTTTTTTTTTTTTGTCTCTGAATGCCTTCAGGGCAGGTTTGGCTGGTTTGAGTTGTGGGGATCGAATCACAGCAACCTGAGGCTGACTGTTTTGTGGAAGCAGCCACTTAAAGAACTGAGCTAAGGGGCAGGGCCGCAGTGCATCTTTTGGCAAGCATACAAATGTCTGACTATTGCTTGGGGAGATTATTTCTGCTGTTGACATTGGACAAGACCTCTGGGTTCCTTGGCATTACTTATCAGTGAATCCCAGTGGTAAAGCCCCCGAATGTTGAGAACAGGGTAGACACATATGTAAAAGATCAATTTCTCCTGAAATGGTGGAAGGTGTATTTATATTTTGCATAACCTTATCATTAGAAGGAAGATGGAAAGATAGTACTATAAACTTGGGATCCAGAGGAGACATTCTAGATTAGGAATGTAGATGCTGCCGTAAGAGCGTTGGGCTCAGGCCAAGCCTTCACTTACTGTTGGATTTTGTGTAATTAACCATTGTACCCTGAGCACAGGATTTTCTTGTGCAAAATGGTGCTAAAAACAGTTCCTATCTCTTTGAATTATAAGTTTTCAAAGAATCATCACAGGTATTTAGAAGAAGTGCCTCACTCCCCTCTGGTACTCAGTAAATAGTGGCATTACAAGCCAAGCACCAGAAACTGATTTTCAGCCACTGTATCTCAATCTAAGAATATTAACTAGTGTAATAGAATCTAGGTCTAAGGTTTTAGAAGAGGTGGGAGTTTGCAACCCTAACCATCATCACTGTTAAGGAAGTGTTTCTCACTGCTGCACATCAGCTCAGAAGCGTTTTCTGTTGAACTTTTCACCTTTTTCCATGCTTCTCACAAATACACAAGCAAAAATGATGCTTTTGTTGCCTGCCGAACACACCCCTCCCCTATCACCATGAAGTAAATTGACTACAGATTGTACATCTTTGGCTTTTGACAGTCACTGATATTTGCTTTAAGGTTTCTCTGGTCCTGAGTCATTTTAGGACTGGGAACTGTTTGCTTCTGCTTGATTGAAATATCAGCAAAATCTACGCAGGCAAAATATTTTATAATTAAGCATCTGATCTAAGCAACCTGTAGGTGTTACAATCGACATCTTGAAATCAGTCCCAAAGCATAGCGTTAGGTCACTCAGCGTGAGACATTAGCATTAGTATTGGAAATGACAATGCAAATTTGATCTGCAACGAAAGTGAAAGCTTGTTTTACCAAAGGCCTCAAGAGCTGTTTAAAAAATAAATCACTTGTGCTGGATGGCTCTTTGCAATAATAAATTGTACCTTGACAGCTATATTACTTCAAACAAAATGAATAAACTATAAGGTCTTATACCTTCTTGGAGAATAGATGCTTGGTGTAGCTAAGTGGCAATAGATAATTTTAAAAAATATATAACACATGTATATGTATATATACATGCAAATTCAAATTCTAATTTAATGACATAGTTTAACAGAGTTGTGATAAACTGAATCTTGAAATGTCATTCTATAACAGCAATAAAACGTCTCTTATGAAAAAAGAGTAGGCAACATGACTTGTAGCAACAATCAACCTGAAGCAGGACGCCATCTGTGTGGGCTCATTGTCGAGTGCTAGGGGTTGATATTATGTGAAGACAGATTCATTTTCTTAGAAATACTTTCATTCTGTGCCACCTAAATCACATGGCTCATCTAAAAGACAATTTAAATAATCACCCTCCACAAAATAACTCAAAGCAAGTAAAATGACATAGAAAATTACTCCTTACTTGTGGGATTATAAATTATAGCCAGGAAGACAAATGACCAGAAAGTGAGATATGTAAGACTTAAAAATTATGGTTTCTGTATTAATTCTTTAAGATGCTCAGTAGGAAAAATTATTGCACACTAAAACAGGGAGATAACAAGAGAGGTGAGAGAATGAACCGCCAGCCCCGCGTGCTGGTGTGGTTGGGCTTCGGTTGCAGCCTAAGACATGGGTACCATTTTCCTAACCTGGCAAGAATCATCCAACAGTCACCTAAACAATCAGTTTCTAATAAACATGAAGTTGAGGATGAGCAGGACCCTGCAGGAAGATGATGGATTTCTCAGAGTGACCCTGAGGGGAGGGGAGCATGGGACATGTCCTCATAAAGAGCACTACTGAGGGGACAGATGGCCAGGGGGAAAGCCCCTCCAGAGAGGGAGGTGGAAAGATTTCGGGGAAGGACATGTCTGCCAAGACCAGGGCTCTAGGAGCTTAAATCAAAAGTTCTCATTCCACCAGTGAGACTTTCGTGCCCAGAAATGAGACATCCATACCTCTCTAAGAAATGGCTTTTTCTGTTCAAGCCACAGTTCATAGTGGTTATAACATGCCCCAAGTTCCTCTTGGCCCATATCTATGTCAAACTTTCCCATTGTGACCCCATAGGTTGAGCTCAACTTAGCTGAGATATAGTCATTTTTGTGTATAAAAGTCCCCAGACAAAGTCTCTTTGGCAATAATCAGGGTCCTCTCCCCAGTGCATTTGCCTGAAGGCTGCTTGATTTTGTCTTACAGTAAATACTTCTTTCTGCTTTGCCTCTATAATAAAATACTTTAGCTTGATCTTTTTTTTTCTCTCCCTCTACTTGTAACTCTTTCAAAGTTGAGAGAAGAACCAGCCTCATGGTAAGTAACACCAGCTGGATGGTAATATTAAAAAGGAAAGAAATATTAGATTAAAATACTCATTAAATACTAATATTAAAATATGACATGTGTATGCTGTTATGCATTGTTCTATGTTAATATGAATACTAACGTATGTTCATTTGTGATAGTAACGAGTTATATCTTTAAGAAATCTTCAGGGCTTGCTAATTATTTAAGTGTTCGAGATTGAAGGTGACTACAATAGACGGTACCAACCCACCACCATCAATGAAAGTGGAAGACAAACTAGAAAATTAAAACAGGACAGCCAACTGAAAACACACGGAGGAAACAGTGGGAATAGTTAGCGCTGTAGTTCATGTCTTAAGGTAAATAATACTTAAAGGACCTTCAATTCTGTTTGCGTGTGGTTCCATTTCAATTCTCATGTTTTGGGCAGCAAATAAAGAGCTGTTCTGTGTCCTTTTTATCTACTAAGGAGAAGAGAGGGAGAGGCAGGAAATGGTCTTTGTAGGGAAGAAATGGGAGAAGGAAGACGTGTGAGCTGTTTTCAGAGGCCCCCGACCCAAGTCTCTGAGGGCCAGAGGTATTTCCAAGTCTATAACAAATAAGGTCACACAAGACATTTAAAAATCAATTCAAATACATTGCTTGTATGCTTTTAGGGTGTCTTCATCATTTACTTTGGGGGACAAAAAAAAAGAAATTGAATTAAGCACGGTGGTTTGCTTTGTTTTTACTGTACATATTTTCATACGTATCATGCCTGATGGATAATCTTTTGCTTGGCTTTTTTTTTTCTTTTTAACAATCTTCATGGCTTTTAGTCCTGCTTTAAACAGTTGGAATATTAGAAAGTTCATCACAAATTAATTGGAGCCTGGATGTTCAAAATTATGCTCTTTTCCTAGCAATTTCTTGGTTAGGTAAAAGAAAAGTAATAAAAGTATGAAAGTGTTTGTGAATGTGTGTGTGAGAGAGAGAGAGAGAGAGAGAGAGAGAGAGAGAGAGAGAGAGAATTTTTTGTGAGCATTTATAAAAGAATTTTCACAGGGGCAAATTATTCCAAGGGAATTTCATGCCTATGCCTATGCTTATGCTTATGCCTATGCTATGCCTAAGCCTATGGCTATGTCTATGTATATAGGAGCTCCATTGCTTTTATTTTATTTATTTATTTATTATTATTATTTTTATTTATTTATTTTTTTTTTGGCGGAACCGGGGATTGAACTCAGGCCCGTGCGCTTGCCAGGGAAGCACTTATTCTACTGAGCCATCTCCCCGCCCCCTACATTGCTTTTAATATTGAGGCTCCCAATATTTCTGAATCTTTCCGAAGAACTAGGCTGCTACTGCTTCTCCACTTTTAACCTCTTCATGGAGCCCTGAGTGCACTAGGGGAGACTCAGCAGCTTTGTACCTCAAATTTCTGGGAGAATAATTGAAGGGCAAAGGAAGGTTCAAAGCTCAGCCTGTGCAGTAAAGGGAGAAGCTCCTGTCGCTTATGTCTTTCTTATCCAGCCCCCCAAGAGAAGCAGCTGCTTCACAACAAGCCCTGCAGATCAACTCCCACCTCCCTCAGGAGCCTCGACTTCCATTTATGACCAAGCAACATGTGAAACTCAGCCCAACAGAGAAAAATGTGAACTCGTATTTACTTTCAAAAATAATTTCAAAATTGATGTGTGTATGTCTGATGGCACACGAGTTGATTGTGAGTGGAGTTTTATGACTATTGTTATTGCCAATCTAGTCCAGAAACTCAATTAAAGTTTGTGAAGTTTATTACTGATTTCCTAGTTAATGCTACCTGTAAGTCTTCTCTTAGTCTGTTTTAAAAAATGGGGAACAACTTTCAAGGAAATCAGTATATTGAAATGTTAGGTCAAAACTAATATAGTAAAAGCACACTATGATATGCCAAACATTAACTAGCAAACCAGACTACTAACTTAATGAAACAGCCTCTAACTTGTGAGGAGTGAGACCACCTCTACTTTCTCCTACAACCTCTACCCTCTGCCACAGTGCCTCACACATAACCTATGTTCAAATATTAACTAATAATAATGTAATATTATACTATAATAGCTTAGTACAGTACAGATGTCACTTTTCTCCCAACCCAAACAAGAGAAATTCGCTTATACTTTTTATCTACAATTTAAAATGTCCAGGGGCTGGGGAGATAGCTCAGTAGAATAAGTGCTTGCCTGGCAAGCACAAGGGCCTGAGTTCAATCTCTAGTTCCACCAAAAAAAAA
>NW_004524581.1:2229068-2252674 GCF_000260255.1 Octodon degus | reverse complement strand
AAAAGGAAAAGAAAAATAGTACTCCATTAGGGTAATAGAATATAATATACTGAAAATGCATCCATTTGATATATGTAAAGTCACTGAAGGAAACGAGCCAAAAAAGTATATCATACAATGATATGACAGGACCATAAGAACACCAGAGGGAATGAAACTTTAAATCAAGAAATAGGAAGAGTTCCTTGTTCGCACTCTGAGATATCTACAAAGTAACAAATGCCATACATAGCATGGTCTGGGGGAGCCTCAGGGCCATCTTTAGCCAGGTTTCAAAAGATCTTGCCAGTGCAGGGACTAGCAGGAATAAGAAAAAGCAGATGGTCTGACGGTGAGTGCTCAGAGAACAGGGACGACTTCTGTATGATCAGTGGATCATTCACAGGAAATGACCAGAAGATTACTTACAGGTAAATAGAATTGTGATCTTTTTTTTAAAAAGATCAGTTGGTATAGTAATAATCTCCTGACATTTTATAAAGTAATTTCATAAAAAAGTTATTTTTATAAGTATGAGATGGAGAATTAAGAAGTAATGATTTTGCATAATAAGAAAAAAAGCAGTGGCCAGAGTTCGATTCTGGGCCTGCTGTGCTGCCCCCCCGCCCCCAGGGCACGCTGAGATGGCAACTGAGACTGCGTGTGGTGGCCCGCGCCTGTAATCCCAGCACTTGGGAGACTGAAAACAGGAGGATCACCAAAAGTCTGATCTGTGTAGTGAGACCCTGTAGACCCTGTACTAAAATACAAGGAGGAGGAGGAGGAAGAGGAGGAGGAGAGAAAAGAAAGAACGATAGAAAGAAAAAAAGAAAAAAACTTAGCACTCCCAAGACAAGATTTACTCATTCTGGATGGGAAAAGGTAGATCTAAATCAGATTTTTTTTATATGAAATATGGCAAGTAAACTTTTCCATTAAAGCAGAAAAGAACTAAAGAGCTGGATGACAGGCTGTGTTGATTTTGAAAGCAAACAAAAGTGAAAAGTAGGAAGGGAATTACTTTGAAAAATATTCTCAGTGTCAAGAAAGGTGGACTGCCCATCTGAAAACTAAGTGGATCAAAGAAACTCCTAAGGAGCCCTTGCTGTAAATCTAAAATAGCCATCACTCTCTTCAACTTAAGTCACACCCCTGACATCCAGGAAAAATTCAGAATGTATTTAATCTGAATCTAACATTCATGAACCACAGCTGTATATATAATTTCTCACATACCATGTTTTATGTGTGATTGCAAATTTTGTTCATATAATGGGGGAGCCTTATGTTTATGTTATATTTCAAAATATAAGAATACGCAACATCACAAAATTATTTATCCTTTATAATAATGGACTCTTCTTATAGACTGTCAAAGACAATTGTGTTTTTAGAGACAGCGTAGAAATTTTGTAAATGTCCTACCTATCCCTGAGAATGGTCCAGAGTTCTCCACCTAGGCAAGCTTCCATCAACATATACAAATATTTGCTGTCCTTAAACGTTCTGTATAACCTGTGAAGTACAAACAAGAAAACAAAGGTATGAAAACTATTGCTTTAAAAGCATGTAACATTTAAGCATAATTGTAAATACTTATATGTATTACATATAAGTAATACATATAATTGTAATACTTATGGGGTACAACAGAATGTTTTGATGCATATACATATAGTATTTCATATTCAAAAGAGGTATTTAGCATATGTATCACCTCATATATTTATGGTACAAAGTCACGGCTAAGTAGAATAAATTCTGGTGTTCTATTATGTAATAAAGCCAATTATAGTTAATCACATTGTAGTGAATTAGTCAAAGTTGCTAAAACAGGGAACTTTATAAGTTATCACAAATCACAAATATTTCTGAGTGCTGGATTAGAGTGTCTTGATTTGGTGTACACTAAATTTTTTTTGGTTGTTATGAGAAAGGGTCTTTTTATACAGTGAGGTTGAAGTCAATGTGTTATCCACACAGGCCTTGAACTCTTGCACCCAACTCCTGACTACTGGGATTCCAGCCATGTAGTACCACAGCCAGTGGTAGTACACAAAATTTGGAAGAATGAAAGAGTAATTCTACAAAGAGGGAAGACAAGCCAGTTGAGTACAACTTCCATTCCACAGAGGGTTCACATCTTGCTTGAAATGGATTAATCTAAGTGGTCACGGACAGGGGCTCTGGAGATTCTTTCAGTTCCAATTTGGCTAATGTTTCAAGCATGGATTCTTAAGCAGCACTTGTTAGTGGTAAACACGGTGTGTACATAGATATGAAGTAGATTAAGTTTTGCTACATGTAGATGCACATGAATTTCATATGCTATTTCCTTATTTTTATGTTGTATTTTCTCTAAGTGCTAAGTACAAAAGCGACATCAGCCTATGAAAAGCTCCCCATTATCCTCTCAGTGTTCTCAAAATACTGAGGTGAAAGGATCAGCTACGGTTTTGTTTTAAAAATTTTTTTAGAATACAGAATATATATATTTTTAAGCACTGTCTGTCTACGTAGTGCTATAGGTAACAGGTTCAAAATGGAGTGTGAGAAATAGATGCCTCCTTTGGAAAAACATTCTTTTTAAAATGTTAGATGCTCTTAAAAAGTAAGGTAGGCTCCAACTTTAATTCTGTAATCACAACACTCAAGTGTCTTAGTGAACGGGCAGGACGTGTGGCCAGCGGCAGGCGCCAGCCGGCCGGTCACCCTGAGGGCGCGGGCGGCCTCACCTCACGATGAAGTCGGAGTGAGCCCCCTGCATGATATGCTTCTCGGAGCGAATGTGCTCCTGCTGTCTCGTGTCCACGATGTGACGTTTCTTGAGAATTTTCATAGCAAACGTCTTCGATTCTTCACTTTTCAACTGGACCTTGAAGGAAAGCAGGAGGGACGCATGAGGCAAGGCATCTAGATTTAGTGTAATCGAGAGCATTGCTATCCTGGGACTGACAGGTACATGGGGCACGTAGAGGAAGCCTAACTAAGCCCAAATCACAGATGCCGAAACCCTTGCTAGAGCCATAGCGCTGGGTGCCCTGGAACGCTCGTGTGGTTCCAGCAGCGGGGAGGCTGAGGCAGCAGAAACGCTGCAGCTGCAGGCCCGCCGCGGGCGACGCAGTAAGTCCCAGGCCAGCCTCAACTGGGAGAAAGGCTCTGTCTCAAAACAAAGCAAAGCCAACAACAATAAAATACCTCACTACTCAAAACCACTGCACATCATCATTCCACTGCATCAGAGATTTAACTAATGAGACTCCCACTGGATTATTTTTTTGTCCACATGGACTAGAAGAAAGAATATATATGATTGTTCTTAATGATACTGTTTCTTAATTATACGTCATATAACATATTTGAGCATATTTTACAGGTTTTTTTTCCTTCTGGGTCTTTATACTCTACCTCTTTACCACTAAATCACAAATCAATTACTGACCCTTGGGGCTGGGGAGATGGCTCAGTAGAATAAGCGCATGCCTGGCAAGCACAAGGGCCTGAGTTTAATTCCCGGCTCCGCAAAAAAAAAAAAAAGAAAAGAAATCACTGCCCTTTGCCTCTGATGAACTGTTGATGTACATACTGTACTGTTATTCCTTTTGCTTTTTCTACCTCTCAATCTCTTCCCCTTCCTCCAGTTGAAGAAAAAAAACATATAACACAATTTCCTCCAAGAGATTCTAAACAGTGTTTTCCTCTAACATGTGCGATGAATAATAGACTTTGCTCTCAGGCACTCCTCTGTCCTTATGATAACTGGAGAGTGCTAAGCTGAGCCTTAAAGTCCCCAAGATGCCATGACTCTGTGGCAGCCCGCACAGCTTGCAGCGGCTCTGGGGGAGGCTGGGTCCTCTGCGGGCTGTATTTCACCTAAGCTGCTGTGTTTCTTTTACAAGGAATTGGAACAAGGTGACTTGTAAGGAAGGGAAAGCATGTAATGGAAAATCACCCAGTAGCCATATAAGGGAGCTACCAAGGGTTCCTGAGCAGCACTTATGAAAACTTTGGAGAAATAACATGACAAGCTCCTGCTTTTCAGCTGAAGTACAGCTCTCCTCTCTCTGGTTATGAATTATTTAGGGCTTCATCTATAGGATTAGCAAAGCTCTCAGGTGTTTTCTTCATGCATACACATACACACTGAATTCAGTCTGAGGGGACGTTAATGTAGCCAGTTCCTTAGAAGCAAGCATGAGGACACTTCAAATAATGAAGGAGCTCCAGTTTGCTGTCACCCTGTATAACTCTGTATGACAGGTTAGAGGGAAAAATGGAAATCTGAAATGTCTCTAACTGCTAAAGGCCCTCTACTGGGCCCGTGAAAGTCTTGTTGTTTTTTTTTTTTTTTTTCTTTTGTAGCAACTCTTTAGGATGACAGGTTAGTATAATGCCAATGCATTCTGCTGTAGTTCAGAATGAAACACAAAATGGGGAAACTTCTAAAGGAAATATGGATGGAGAGGGAGGATGACGTGAAAAGTGAGCTGCTGGAGGCTGACAATTTGGAAGAGAAGTCACCTTTCCCCTCCAGAGTTATACCTGGGGGGCTGGGGATTTGGTTCAGCAGTAGAATGCTTGCCTAGCAAGCTGGAAGCTCTGGGTTCAGTCGTTGGTACCAAAAAACAAAAAATAAACCTCCCCTAAAAAGCAATTCAGCAGAGTTACACCCAGTTGAACAATGGAGGACTGTTTTGCAGAACAAATGCCTAATGTAAAACTTATTCCACTTACTGATGACAGACTTTGCAAATGTGTGTAAGGGGTGTGGAAAGGGTTCACCTTTTGTGGTCATAGGTCTGGACTTGAGCTCTGACTCTGTACCATTCCTCTCAAACTCTTGGAGCAGTTTTCTAACTGCCTTGAGCCTTCTTGCCAAGGACAATACCAGATACTGCACAGAGCTATTCATTCTTAATCTTAAAAAAATTTAAAAATCTTTTATTTATTTGTGATAGGATCTCCCTATGCAGCTGGGACTTGTAGTGAGCCTCCTGTCTCAGCCTCCACAGTGCTGGGACTACATGTGTGCACCATCACACGAGTTTTTGGTGGCTGGGATGGCGTGCCTTGAGTTCAGGGGCCAGAACCAGGGATTGAACTCAGGTCCCCGGGCTTGACAGGCAAGCACTTATTCTGCTGAGCCATCTCCCCAGCCCTGCTTGCACTCTTGCCCTGCTCAGCAAATCTGCACCGAATAGGACAGATCAAATATTGCTCTTCATAATGATCCTCTTTCAGAAAAGCAAAGATTCATGTTCAGGTCATTTGGACATAAACTATTCCCAGAATAGGATATTTTTCTTCTGCTGAATATAAAACAAATTAAAATACAATGATTGTTCCTTTACAAATCAAGAGTTTAATGGGATCTGATAAATGCAGGCTCTCTGTGGAAAAGCTGAGCCTTGTGTTTATTCCCTTGATTTCAATTTCACTAACACCAGGTATGAGATGGAAAGAACCAGGTAAAGTGTGTGGCCATTTTCTCGGGCACTTACCTTGACCTCAATGTGGAGTCAGGGACTTGGGGCACCTGACTTATCAGGAATTTGAGGCCCTGCACTGGTTGAGTCTTAGGAGGAGAAAGTAAGGAAGGGGTAGGAAGAAAGGGATGACAAGAGGCAGATACAGGTAGCATGCAAAGTAGAGAAAGGCTACAGGGATTGTTTGAGGCCCTCTCTCTCTGTATTGCAAAAACTCCACTGCCTTTTTTGAATATAGCTTTTACACAAGATCTCCATTTGCAGTTTAAATTGGATGCCAGCAGACTCTCAGAACCCAGCTTCCTAACCAGGAAATCAGAGCATGCGGAGATGGCTGGGGTGAGCCAGCACTGTCGGGTAGCCTGTACTGATACAAGCAATTCTCTGGAGAAAGCCCAGTGTGCTCCCAGAGATCTGCTGGGAAACCGACAACTTCCTGAACACTGCTAAGGATGGACAACTGAACAACATTTGCACCACAGAAAAAGCTGGGAAAAAGTCTAAATGTCCAGTAGTAGGACCTTGGACAATTAAATTATTATGTCTATGCAATACAATTTTAAAAATTATAGGTTAGAATTACAATTAACATTTTGGAAAAATAACCCATATATATGATATCCATACCATATGTATATGTTATTATATACATGTGATATATATGGTACTCATCACTAGAGTACATTTTATTATACCCTAAATAGTGTATGTATGTGTTAGATATGTGTATATTTAATTGCATGGATATCTAAAGTGAACCAATGAGTTAGAAGTTAATCAATATATTAAGAATGGTTTTCCTTCAGGGAGTATTAGTTTTTTTATTTCTTTTTAGCTTTTCAATTACTTAACATTACATTAGTCACATCTCTTACATTTATGTATTTATGTATTATGTATTTATGTATGTATTTATTTATTTATTTATTTATTTATTTATTTATTTATTGTGGCCTGCTCATCCTGCCCTGGGGACAGGACCTGCGTGGCATGTGGTGCCAGGGATCAAACCACAGTTTCTGCACTTGCCTAAGTTTGCCTAAGCAGGTGCTTTAGAGTGCTGAGCTATCTCGCCAGCCCAGCTATCTCACCAGCCCTCACATCTCTCACTTTTATAAGTAAAAATAAAACTAGTTATAGAAAACATTTTTAAAGTACTTGTTAATTTTTAATAGCTATTTATTATAGTATGACTTCTGAAAAAGACTTTCAATTCTGTTAGACATCCATGAATATAGCAGTCTTAACACAACATGGAAAATTAATCAACTTTTGTGCTAAACCACACTGTTCATTTTTCTAAAAGACTTTCTATCATTTACTTTTTTCACGATGAGCTCTCAGATTAAGATATAGCACTATATATACATATATTACATATTTGGTATAGGGTCTCACTGCATATTTGGACTCATAATGATCCTCCTGTTCTCAGCCTTACCTATAACAATTTGCAAAGTGGGTAAAACTTAGTTTGCCTTTTGTTTTTCTGTTTGCCAGATTAGTTAAATTGAATCCAGTTGTGCTAATTTGAAATGATGATGATTTTTATTATTCTGCATTTGGTCCCCTAAAGATATAAAATTAAAGTGTGGGTAGAGGTCAGCGAGGAGGGGAAAGCACACCCTTCTTACTCCTCTTGCCCTGGAATACCTTCCAGTCCAGCGGCTTAGCATGTTTGCCGGGTTCGTCTTCCTTCACAGACTATCCTGACATCTTTGGTGCACAGTGCAGGGCACTGGGGGAGGGTGTGACCTGAGTTACATTGGACTTGCTTTAGTTGAAGCTCAGCTTTTATTGGCTCATGATCTCAAACAAGTTCTTCGAACTACCTGTTTGGCTGTTTCCTGTCTTTTCATTCTGGAAGAATATTCATGGGATAATTATGAAGTTGAAACGACAGAGCCTTTTGTCTGGAATACAGTTAGTATTCATCGACTGTTCAGTGAATACCAACTGCTCCTTTTCTTACCCACTTCTTAGTTTAATGGTCTCATCAGGCCTAAGTACTTTCCTCACAATATGCATCATGACAGGCTGAACATCCCTTTGTCCCACCCCCATCTGCACTTCAGTTCAAGTCAGTGCCACCGTAAGGTCAAGCTGAAGAACACCTAGGATTGATAACATTTATACCACAGTGATTTGACTCTCAAAATTTCTACAAAGTTTACATGAAAATTCTAATGCTTAACATCTTCATTTCATCTTATAAAGATAGCACTATGTGCTATATGAGGTTAGAAGTGTTCAAAGTTTTATTTATAGTCAAATGTGCCTCCAGTGTAAAGCCTTATGTTGACAGTTGATTGAGCGTATACTTGCACAAAGTGAGTGTCAAGACGGGAGATTGTAGCTTAGGTTTTGACAAGTTGTAACAGACTCCAGCTGATGGCAAAGTGATATGGACTTAAAAATGAAAGGCAAATGTCACCAGTGTTGGAAGAGCTTGTAAGACACATCTGGTGGTGGTCTTTAAACCCCTGCCTAATTTTCTGTCTGGTTGAGACAGTACCTTCAAAGCTTTGTCAGCTACTTTACCTGATTCTTTGCCTCCCCTGGAAGCAAGGTTAAAACTGCCTCAGTAGTACTGCCCATGAACTTGTCCATATCGTGTACATGTATTCATCTATCTGACCTTGAAGAGTTTTCATGGTCCATTTTGCACTATAGATATTATTTTGGGAGAAAATTATCCCCAAACTACATTGTCATTATAATGATTTCTTCAATTCAAAGCCTAAACTTTTGATACTATATGTCTCATCATTATGTTAAAATCCTACATAATTCCAATGACACTTCCACAAGGTATGAGAAAGGATGAACCCTTCACCCCGTCACTCAGATGATGTAATACGTAGTGCAATAGCCATGTGGTAGAGAGCTTAGGAAATCGGAGTTCTTCCACTAAATGTCTTTCCCACAACAAGGGGATCCCCTCATCTTCATCTCACAGGGCTGAAGCCACTTCACTGAAAAGAGGAACCGAGCTCTTATATCTAAGGACCTGTCACAGTTACTAGAAGTTGTAATGTATCTATCATTTCACATAACAAGCAATTTTATAACATGTTAATTATATTTACCTTTATGAAAATAGTCAGAAAGGCTATCTTAGATGGAATGCAACACAGGAAAATGGGGAAACATCTTAACGACACAAACTTAGCCTGAGAAAATGTGTCCAGTTTACTTTGGACACACGGCTATCACTTCTTGGCCATTTGGCTAAGATCGAGTGAACATACAACCAACTCAAGTTCACAGATCCTGCGTTTCTATTGGGAGGTGGAGTTTCTATTTTTTCTGTTGCTCAATCCACACACACAGAGGACGAGTTTCTCTTGTATACCGCTGACTCATACACAACATGACATTGAGTCAAAAAACAAAGTTTTCCTCAGAACAAGCAGAAAGCCCTGAAGACATGAAGGAATCAAGGGAGGGCCACAACTGTCATGGACACATGAATAAAAATGGAAAATGTTTTCTGCACACAGAATTTTCAACAAGTAATCTGACAGAGCAAAATATAATAAATCCACTTCTGTATGTTTGTTGCTCTGTCACCTGGGAGGAAAAGGCTTTGTAAGTAGTCTATAAATAATTTGCAATGGCCTGTGATTTAAGTAAACTGTATTTAAAACAAATTAAGATAACTGAAGAATTTTTAGATGTTCTAGAGTGAAAAGGAAAGGGCAAGAGTAGACTGGTTCAAACGAGTCTCCAGTTTGAACAAAAGGCAAATAATCAAGAGGCGGGCTCTCTTCCTTCCACCCCTGTCTTCCTTACTGCCATTCAACTTAACCCTTCATCTAAAATGTCAAAACTCTCAACTGCTGTGTAAATGGCCTTCAGACAAGGTCTGTTCTACAACTGTAACAGGAAATAGCAGGAAATAGTTATTAAATTCCAACTCAGCAAAGCAAGTAAAGCTATTCTTATTGAAATGATAGTTTTTTGTTTTACGTAAAGACATTTAACTTTCAATTCAGAGTTAGAAACATGCTTTCTCACTCTTATTTAAATAATAAGTAGAGTTGAGCTATTTCACAGAAATCACTTCTCTTGATTTGAAAGAATATGCATGTTTCCTCAAAAAAGAATTCGTATTTATTTTTATTCAAAGGCTATCTATTTTGAGTGTATTAATTGAAGATTGCGGAAATGTAAAACTTACAAATTATTACTTAAATATAAAATTTCTATTCCATAATATCTATGCTAAATTAATTTAATTTTAATAATTATTAAAACTGAGGCTTATATTCACTTTAAATTAGCTTTCCCTTGACAAATAATCAGATATTTTCCCTTATACAACATTTTAATTCCTATGTGCAATCTCACATACATAAAAATATAATTATATTCATCCGTTTTAAAAACTTGCTTTAATTGAGGACCTGAATATCTCACTTAATTGAATTTATTCTAACACTTATGCATGCTTTTAAACTAAAACTTCACCAGAGTGGAACTGAGTATCAGATATTGATATTTCCATTTCTCTTATTTATTGACTTGGAAGGTTTAAAACAAGATGAAACAAAGCAGAGAATCACATATTGCAAAATTCAAGTCTCATTCTGACACAGGCTGACTATCTCAGGAAGTCTTTGCATTTTAGTCATAATTTTGAGATATAGGGCATAGTTTCACAAATTTTAACTTACATACTAGAAGCATTTTGATCAGTTATTGATAATCACATCTTAATTTATTCACCTTGGCATCTCAAACTTTACTCTTGCTGGTAATTTTTAAAACAGTATAACTTCTTCCTCCATCCTATTTTTATATTTCAAAATGTTATAAAATTTTAAAGACATAAATTTATTTCAAGTGTAGTTAGATAATTTAAATCAGTTCTACTAGTATTTATCGTTTTGGATTTGTGTTTGCCAATCTACAAAAATGGTCACATTAAACACTGGGACTGTTCTGTCCCTGAGGCTGTACCCTCTACCGCTACGTTGGTGATGGGACTGTGGCCCCAACTCGTCTCCCTCCCTTATTAGGGTTCCTCCTGGGTACCAAGTGTCCCCCAATCCTACAGTGAACTGCAAAGCAATTTGCTGGCGCAAAGGGCTAAGAACCAAGTTAGTTCCCACAAAGTTGGCCTAAGAAAGCTCCACCACTCGTAGCTCCGAGTTCAAGGCAGTGCATGCCTATACCACTACTGGGGGATAGATTCATGAGGGGCGAAGTATGACTTGGTAATATATTTAATGTACATAATTGATGAATTGGGATGAATCACTCAGATTTACCTGTTTCACATTTTTCCACAAGCCAAGATTAGACCCTTTAATTTCATGTAAAGGATGCATCTATTTTCTTCCTTACTAATGTATGCAAGGAAACTGTTATCTCGTGGAGTGTGATCTTTCGTATAAAGTGTTCTCACAAAAATCCCAGGGATATGGATTACAACTTGGCACCAGCTATACTGTCTTAGTCAGAAGAGAAATTCTGTTGTTTATTTCTGGGAGCAGTACACACTAAGAATAGCCCAGCGAGTCACCTTATGGAGCATTCTTGCATTTCGTGGCTGAGTTTGTGTTTGTACATTCTCCGTAACCTGACCTCCAAACACCTAGTTCTTACTGAAAGTGGTATCTCTTTTAAGGCTATAACACAGCTGTCCTCCTTGGAGCAGCTATCTAATGTTGTTTCTCGCAGCTTCCTCACCCAACTTCGCTTGAGTCTGGTCACTTGTTTTGGTGTCCTGTGACACTATGTGGCCTTGTATGTTGTAACCTTTCCCTGGAGTGGCTTCTTCCCATCTGTTCACTTAAATCCCAACCAGTTCTCTATCCATGACTGCAGTACTGCCTGTCCACTGAGGTCCTCCTCCAACCCCTCAGCTCCAGATGATCTTGGTCCCACCAGCGTGTGGAGAACGTTCTCATAATTTAGGAGGTAATCTGCTATTTAAGGATTGTGCTTATCACTTTTCAAATCTGTTAATCTTATGTCTTTAAGAGAAGGCAGGATTTCCTTGAGGGCTAGAGGCACATCTGGCATTTTTCTTGCTCATGAAGACAATTGGGGGATTTCCCATTTCTTTCGGGAGTAGATGCTATACACATATTTTTATGATTACTGTATGTTTTCAATGCATAACTGCCCTCATCTTGGGTAGTTCTCTCTCTCTCTCTCTCTCTCTCTCTCTCTCTCTCTCTCTCTCTCTCTCACACACACACACACACACACCCCACCCTGACCATTCTTACCACCCTGCAGTCTTTCTTCCCTTATCCCCTTCTCTTCTCTACAGAATCTGTCCCCAAGGCTCCTATCATCTCTTTTATTCTACACTTTTCTTTTGATGAGTGTGATCTACTAGACTTAAATGTAAGACGCACTCACAAGCAGAGTGCCCATGCTCAGAGAAACAAGGCATGCCAATTTTGATTTTTAAACCATTTATACTTTGCATCTCTCATATTAAAGAAACCATACAATATTTACTTTTCTGTGTCTGACTTCTTTCACACATCATTTTGGTTCTGAGATCTATTTATCATCCTACAAATGACTTGAGCTTGCATTTCTATGGTTGAGAAGTCCTCCACTGGGTATATCTACTCCATTTGGAGGGCCCTCTGATCTGTTGATGGGCTGAAAGGTCATTTCCAAATTTAGCTACTGCGAGTTGTGCCACTCTTTGTATAACTGTAATGTTGTGGTTCTGGCTCCTTTGGGATGCTACCCATAAATTTACCAGGTTAAAAAAAATGCCACAGAAAACAAAAAGGTGCATATGACCTAATGATTATCTTCTTTGTGTAGTTTATTACTAATTACCTTAATCCTCCAAGACAGACTG
Source organism: Octodon degus (assembly GCF_000260255.1). Taxonomy (NCBI): domain Eukaryota; kingdom Metazoa; phylum Chordata; class Mammalia; order Rodentia; family Octodontidae; genus Octodon; species Octodon degus. The sequence goes on along the minus strand of NW_004524581.1, from coordinate 2,240,371 downwards.
ACAGTGCTTTCTAGATTAGAGTGATTTTTTCTGAATCACATGGAGATTTAGAAGAGGAACTGTTCATATATTATCTTATGGCAGGATACTAATTTCAAATACTTTAATAAAAATATGCATTTGGATAGATTGGCATCTAAAATTCCTACAGATTCACAGCCTATGAAAGGGAGTGACAGTTCTCTAAGTGGTTTTTCTTATCATCTAACTAGTATAGCAATTATCACTGTAAAAGGAATACACGCTCTATGTTAACAAGATGAGGTAAGGCATTGTCTTGCTTTATTTTCATCTGCCCAAGTATGGAGAGGGAAACTTTACTACTGTAATTTATTCTTACAAACTCACTTATGGTTACTTCAGAGGCTGCAATATATTGTCACTGTACCAACCACTGACCAATTAGTGTTTATTAACTTGGACCTTGATTGCTACCTAGATTCTGACTTACTTTCTTAGAAATCAAAATTTTGAATCTCAACTGCTCATTTAAAGAAGACACATAAGATGCAAAGTTACAGAGTAACATACCAGGCAAAGTACAGCTGGAGAACAGAGCATGTTCCAATGACCCAAACTCTGTTTCTGAGCAGTGGCAAGCCTCCTTCCCTCTAGTTCCAGGGGACTCAAGGCTTTGGGCTGCGGGGTTTCCCCTGCTGCCGCGCTCTGCTGCGTAAACCTCTGTGGGCATAAAAAGCAAATGCTCCGCTGCAATCCCACAGCTATTCTATTTCATTGCTGTGCGCAGCTTGGCAGGAAGATGGTCCTAAAATGTTTTTATCTTACACAAGGTTTCCCTCTGGAGTCGAACACTTTGTCCCTTTCCACGATGAAGGAAAGGCTTCACTGAGTGATGGGTTTATCACATCATTTTTCACGTAATCACCTCTCAGTCTCTGACTTTCGTTCATGTGGTTTGCATAACCCTTCAGCCTGCTTCTCCGTGGAGCTCAGAGCCCAGGTTGCAGCGCGAGGTGCTGGGAGAGGGGTACGGATGCTTGAGGTCCCGTGCGCTGGCTCTGTCACACACACGTGGCGGTGGGAGCGCCGGGAAGTTCCTGCAATGTGCGACCACACTGCCCTCTCTATGGCAGTCCAACTGCAGGATCCGCGATGGTAACTGGATTCCCAGAAAGCGTGAGTAGGCCCAGTAGCCTGCTCTTATGCCAAATTGGGGTGCTAGGGTTTAAGAAGGCTGCGCAGCCACTGGGTCTGCTGCAGCAGCAGGCCTATAAAGCGATTTCCCATTGAGAGGTCAGAGGAGGGGACTTTACAATTCAGAAGAGAAATGGACAAATAAACTCAGACGACTTCAGGAGCATAGAGGTTCAGTGTGGGAAAGATTAAAAACTCTTTTCTGTCTCCTCTCATGGGGCAGTAGAAAATAAAGAGCCTCAGCACTTTGGGAAAATTTAATAGATGCCATCACGGAAGGTCACTTTTGAAAACCTCAGGCTTTAACTTACATTGGAAAAATGCTGGTCCTCTCAGTGTTTGACCTACCAATGGGAAGGCAAGGAAGAAAATCATCCAATTCCCTTCCTTTCCTATGGGTGTAACTGAAAGTGATGTATGAAGGTAGCTGTCATCGGCATCATTTAGTAATAAAAGCTAATCCTTACTGCCACACAAATAACAACACTGACCACACACTGACCTACGGCGATGTGTGAGGCACTGTTTGAGAAACTTTAATCCTGTTCATCTTTGCCTCCTGGTGAGGCACATGGCCTACGATTATTCTCATTTTACAAAATGAGGCTAAGAAGGTTTAGCAAGTGACTACATTCACTCAGTCGGTAAAATCCACATCCCTGAGTCTAATTCCAGAGCGCCAGCTTTTCCCTCCCCTATTGCTGTGTCTGTTTTTTTATTCCCCCACATACAATTTGCCACTGAAATGGCACCCACAAGTGCCTTAGAGCAGGGGAAGTCTCTGAGGTTTTGACCTAAATAGAGGAGCACACGAGACCACCAGGCCCTCTACGGAGTGTTTATATTTACGTCTAGTCTTTCAATTCTAGAACAATCTTTTCTCAGCCTAAATCTACATGTGACATTGATATAACACTTACCTGATTTCATGGTTGTAAGAATCTAAATATTTTTTAGAAGTCATAAAGACCAAAAAATTAGTTCTGTGCAGTAACAATAATTGTTTTGATGACTACAGAGACATGGACCACTTATGCATACTCTTCTTGACATTTTTTTTCTGTGATACACGGATCATACTGTGTTTTTCACCTAGGGTAGCTATCAGACAGAATTACATATTGGCTGTGAAGCAACTTACAGATTATAAAGTAGGCATCAAATAAAAGGCCATTTTTAATATGAAAGTAATATTACTTATTAAAAAACATTTGTTCCTGGTGTCACTTCATTTTGCCAGCCATGAGCCATAGTATATTAGTTATCTACACTGAGGCCTTACCTCTCCATCTGCCTTCCACATGCCACCCACCTCGCTTCCAGAACATCTCACCTCTCCACGCCCAGAGCCTGGGCTACTTGAGCTTTGCTAGGGCTTGTCTTCTCTGTTTGTGGTTTTTCTGAGTACATCAGATTATAGACTATGATTTCCTAGAGCCAAGAGCCATTTTCTACTAAATCATTTATTACCACAAAGATATGCAAGGAATGGTCTAAACATATGTTAAATTAAATTTTTTGAACTTGCAAAGTAAAAGACACATGGGGTAGGTGTGTTTGAAGTAAGTGGGTTTTAATTGGCCGAAGTAGCTCAGCTGGGAGAGCATTAGAGTGAAGTAAGTGGGTTTTGTGCAGGACGCAAGTCAATTGGTCTTTTACTATAATAGTTTTCTTTCTTTTGGTGGGGGAAGGGTCTACAGAGTGTTCAGGGTCTCACTACTAGATTGGACTTGTAGGGATCTGCCTGTTTACAGCCTCCCAAGAGCTGGGATTACAGGAGTGTGCCACCACGCCCAGTCTCAATTGTTGTCTGAGCTTGCCCTGGGGGCCTGGGGATCGAACCCCTGGCCCTTGTGTCTGCTTGCAGGTGCTTTAATCTGCTGAGCTATTTGGCCAGCCCTATAATAGATTTTTTAATTTATATGTCCACTATAGCCTTTGATTTCCCCCATATAGTAACTGATTAAGAAAAAAAAAATCTAATCCAAAAAGACAGATTATGTCTCTCACCTATTTGCTCCTATATTTTATTGAAGTATGGTTTTCTAGTATGGGGACCATTTGTATTCCTGAGTAAATAGATTCAGTATCTAATATTTATATCAACTACCACTTAGCAATGCCAGATTAAAAACAAATCTGTTTCTGATTTGTACAACTCCTCCGGGCCAGAGAAAAGTAAATTGGGAATCTGAAGTAACGGGACTCATGTTCACTTATGATTTGGAGAACTAATCTCCTTAGTTTGCACTCATCCCTTGCCAATTAAGAGGATTACCTGGGTTGGAACACTGGTGAGTAAATTTTATTTATACTTTTTTTTTTTTTAAAGAGAGTCATGGGTTTTGTTTGTTTTCTTGCAAGTAGTGATAGAATGTGGCCTTCTGGAGGCTGTTCTGTAAATCGGTTTTATTGAAGCCCATTCTTAAGGGCCGACCAGATAGCTCAGAGGACTAAAGCTCCTGCTTAGGCAGAGCGCCAGGACTGGGGGTTTGCTCCACGGGGTCCCATGCTGGCCCGGCCCCTGGGGCGCGCTGAGACAGCAACTGAGACGGCCCATATAGTGGCACTCGCCTGTAATCCCAGGGCTTGGGAGGCTGAAAACAGGAGAACCACTACGAGTCTGATCTGTATAGACCTTGTACTAAATACATAAAAAAAAAAAATGAATAAATAAATGAAAGTATCATTTAAAAAATAAAATAAAAATAACACCATGTAATATTGATAAAATTATTTTGCATGTGTCATTCTCACAGAGGAGTGACAATGTCTGTAGTGACACCAGAATGTGGCTCTCCATCCACCTCCTATGCATGGTACCAACACTACTGTGAAGATGTAGCTCTCTGTGATGACAACTGTGCATAAAATTGCAATCAAATATCAAGGTCTGTCTCTCAAATTTAGCGTCACTGAGTGTTATGGCTTGTGTATAGTATCCCCCCAAAGCCTCATACACTCTTGGGGCAGCTACTGGAGTTTGTGAATGATTGCTGTGGGTGTGGATGCTGTACCTACCCCAGGCAGATAATTTGCACTTCAGTGTAAGGAGGGAAGAGAAGCTAGCTGCTTGAGCTGCTGCTACCCCTCCCTTTGCATTCTTGCTCCTTGCCACCGCCAAGAAAGGTTGCCCTCTGCCGTGTGCCACTCTGCTTTGGAGCCAGCTGACTATGGACTGAAACCTCCATAGCTAAATAAACCTTTCCTTCCTTCATTTTGAGTGTCAGGTATTTGTCCCAGCAATAAGAGAAGAATGACCAGGATACTGAGTAAATTCAAGAAATAAAAAGGCATCGAGAATGAGCTATCTGGCCGGTCCCTCAGGCTACCTACTGAGTGATATGACTGGGCAATCGCAAGTGATAGCAAGTGAATAGCAAGTGATAAGAACGGGGGCAAAGTGCATTACAGTGCTGCTGGTCAGGGAGGTGCCAGGCTGCCCAAACACTGCAGATAACCTGGAGGCTCTGCTTTCCTTCCGGCATGCGGTGGCGTGGGACAGATGAACAGAGCTGAGTCCACAAGCTAAGGTGATGGGTTTTTCTCCTGCAAAGGTCATATCTCATGACCTGTGAAGGGCTCATCAGTCAGCAGAATTACCTAAAGTTTGCAAAATGGACTAGATTTCCAAAGTTAACTTTTCTTTGCGATTTGGTTTTCATGACTTTATAAACATTTGTGTAAAATACTAGAATATAGTACTCGTGATGCAAAAGTGGGCCAAATTGTTTATTATTTCTTCCAGTGGAGATTATATATAAAAATAAATAAACATATATATGTATATATACAGGTTCTATATAAAAATATACAGATCATATATATACACACAACATATGTATACATATATATGTATACATGTGACAAAGATTACACACCACCATGCACTCACGCATTTTGTCTTTTAGCTGCATTCATTTGGTGTGTGCAGTACTAAGGCCTGAACCCAAGACTGCCATCTAGCCAAGTGGCATTACCTTTTACACTATTAAACTTGCCCTAATTTTCTGGCTAGTTGTTTGTGCCTCTCGTATATTTTTTATAGAATGTTCTGCAAGTTTTGCTCCATCAACTTGGCACTTAATTGTTCATCTTGAAGTGTTTGCAGTTATTGCAAGTTGTTTTCAATATTGCTGATGTTTTCAGTATTTCAGAAATCCTAAATAATTCCTATGTGTCGCATAGCCTCGTGGGTAACTTGAAATTATCAGTTCTCTTGAAGTTCACAAAGTTGTAAATGTTGGTTTCTTATTGTTGTTAACCAAAGCACTAATTTTATTGTGCATAGCCTTTAAAAATTTTACATATCTATCTATTTATTTATTTTAATGTATTTAGTACAGGGTCTATAGGGTCTCACTACACAAATTGGACTCCTAGTGATCCTGCCTGTTTTTCAGCTTCCCAAATGCTGGGATTACAGATGGGTGGCACCATGCCCAGTCTCAGTTTGGGTCTCAGAGGACCCCAGGGGTGGGACTGGCACACCACTCTGGGGATTAAACCCCAGCCACTGCACTCTGCCTAAGCAGGGGCTTTAATCTGCTGAGCTATCTGGTCAGCTTTAAATGTTTAAGAAACTGTAACAAATAATTCCTAAACTAATCTTTTGGGGATTCTGTCCTCTATACTGCTTAATCCATAGAGGAGCTTAGATAGATATAATATATAATATATAATATATATTAGTTTATATACATAATTATGTAGATGAATACCGTATGAACTATAACTTTCATGTTAAAAGGTTATACTCTATCTTGTGTTTGTATGTCCCAATACTTCCAGAGTAAAGCTGTTCAGATGTTGTCGATAAATCTTTTTCAGCGCTACAAATAATTATAACTCACCACAAAGTTCTTAAAAAATAAATGTGAAACTGCATTAAATGGCATAATTCGTAAAATTAAAAGTTTTGTAGAACTTTATTTGATTTTTAGTTCCATAATTTAAAATACTCAGAATCTAAGAGGCGTACTATTGACTATCAAATCGAAAGCATAGCATTAATATAGTATCTTACAATCACTGGCAAAGAAAGTAAAATGCAAATTTAAGGGAACATCTCATGGCTTTAGAATTTTCATTGAGTGAGTGAGTGAGTGAGTGAGTGAGTGAGTGACTGACTGACTGATATTAGGGATTTAACTCAAAGGCACTCTACTGCCGAGCTATATCCCCAGACTTAAATTTCATTTTAATTTTAATTTTCAGGACAAGTCTCACTGAGTTGCTTAACTTGGTCTTGAACTTCCATTCTCGTCTCAGCTCCCCAAGTGGCGGGGACAGCCTGCACATGCCACCACCCCTGCCTCAGATCTTCTTAGGAATTTTTAAGTAGATCACTTTTTTTTTTTTTTTTTTTTTTTTGCCTGTCACTGTCAAAAGTCCCCACTGCGGCACAAATACACTAACAGCAGAAGTAGCTTTGGGCCGTAGCACACTTCACGGAACGGGACTCCGCCTCCCGATGGCAACAGTAGCCTTTCGCGGAGCTGGACGCAGGCTCGGGAGTTCCTAACACGCTGTACTGGTGTCTGATGTCAGGGACTCCTCTGCATCTGCAGAGACGGGAACGCACTGGCTTTCAGGAACGGGGTGTGTTTCCACAGACCCATGCAATGCTGCAGACTCAGTCACCAGAACATTTGTGTCTGATTTTTGGAGCAACGCATCCGTTTTAAATTTCTATTTAAAACAAATGCAAATCAGCGTGCGCCTTCCTGGCATCTATACCACATTCATGAAATACGTGCAATGTATGAATTTGTATAAGAATGACTTCATCTTCTTCCATAGGTAGCTGTATATGTAACATGAAATAAATTCTATAAAATACTCCTTGTTACTATAATGTGGCTTCCCGTCACTACAGCAGTCCAGCGAATACTGTGCCATTTATTTCATATTTCTATATCCCGGTCTTCTCTCTGTATTTAAATTTAAATTATTATTTAAATTATTATGACAGGTTAAAGAATAATTAATAATTAAGTTAGTGAGCACTGCTCCTAACTGAATAAATACAGATTAGACACTATCAACCGTATGAAGTGTTCTTCATGCCTCTCCATTACATAATGTGTTTACCTTTCACTTACTATGAAAAGGTTTTCTGAAAAGTAATTTTGTGCTTACGTTATTTTTAGTGTGCAGGTGGCATAGCATAGCCCACAGTGTCGCACACGTGGACACGCCTGGGTGAGGACATCTGGGGAATATTTAGGGTCAACAGTAATCAACGAAAAAGACAACAAAGAGAAAAGAGAGAAGCTTCACACTAGGAGAAGAAATAAAGAAGATGCAGTTTCTCAAAATCAATTCAAGAGCAGCGCACCTACCAGTTCTACTCGTCCAAAGCCTCCAACTCCAAGGGTGTCGATGATGTTGAAATCCGAGAGCTTCAGGTTGGCAAAGAACGCAGCTTCAGCTTCGTATCTGGATTTTTTGATGCGAAAAAATGGAAATTTCTTAGAGGTGCAAATACGAGTACTGCGTACATCTGTACCGGAATGACACGACTGTGCAACAGGGTTTACCTGCTTCGCTTCCATTCTGCTGTTAGAGTCTCTGTTTTCTCACATTCCTAATATTTTTTTTTTGGTCCCACTTGTGCAGAATAACATAGATTTGCAATTGTTTTTCAAAGTAGAAAAATACAAAGTACCCACTGCCAGCCAGCCAAGGGACTGATAAATCCAGTTATCAGGTCACTGTTACATCTTGGTGTTTTCCTACATGTCTTCTTGTGAGCACCGATTGTTTGAGTTGCTGTTTTTTGGGTTCTGTTTTGGTTTATGGTTTTGCTTTGGCCGTTCAGATTTTGGATGGCAGTTTCTCATTAGGTTCCCTTATCCACAGGCTGGCAGTGTCTCCTAGAAACATTTATTAAAAGTGACACAATCGCAGAGGTCTCCGGAGCCAAAGCACAGCCAAGTTTTATGAAAACAGATCCGAAAAGCTGAGGGCTGATCTGCAAATGTCTGCAGTGGATGGTTTCAGGAGCATGTTCATATTCTTAAAGGGTGTCTTCCTTTCGTATGTGTTTACCCACTGATGCAGCCGGCACGTTCAGCCAGCGATCCCAGGGCCTCTGAGTTTGCCAGTTTCTTATATGAGTGGGAGAAGCCTGGGCTAGTGTTCCCAACAGCCTAGGCACACATGCAAATTTGACACATGTGAGTGGCCAAAATAAGCTTCTCCTGATGAGACAAGGGAGCAGGAGCAGCTTAAAATATCTCCTGGTTAAAGGCCCTGCTATTTTTAGAAAGGGCAGGAAGGCATAAAGATGAAGCTGATCTTCCCCCTCGCTGAAGCCAGGTCAGGGAGCAGCTCAGCTGTCTCAAACCTGAAGTGTTTAGATAGCTCTACACAGCCCGAGGCCTTCAGCATGACAGTGTGTGAGTTGGTAATGCATTATGCATAAATGTGATGACCGTAATCTTCATGTAACACAACCACGCCACCTGTAGGTGTCCGCTTCAAAACAGAATTGGTGTGGTCATGTTCGGTGCTAAGCTACGCGACATTTTAGCTATTTCATACAGTCAAACACAAGTGGTCCCTCTACCTGGGAGCAAGGAAAGTGAAAGTGAGATTTCATCCTTGAATTTGCAACTACTGTTCTCACGTTTAGCAGGTTAGTTGTGAACTGACTCCTAAGAAGGCTAAAGAATGAGTTTCTGTATTGGCTCGATATGTTAAGTCAACTCCTTTTGGTAAAGTTCTATAAACAAAGCCTGTCAGGCCTAATGGTGTTAGGAGACTTCTCTCCGTAACTACAAATTCAAGCGATCGACATGGTTCAGGAACTAGTTTGCTACGCTGGACTATCAGCAGCAAATGTACATTTCTGACATTCCAACTTGCTTGCAGACTGCTTTTGGAAAATTAAAACTCCATCCAATTTAAAGGTCCATTTGCAGAGCAGACTCCAACAGGTGCTTTAAAAAGACATCTGTTGGGATCAGACCCAGGCAGTTTATATGTAGTCAAGTATTTCATGGTAGTCCAGAAAAGCAAACACTTAAATCATCTTTTTTTTTTAAATGTATTTGGTACAAGGTCTCACTATGTAGCTGGGACTCATAGTGATCCTCCTCTTTTCAGCCTTCCCAGTGCTGAGATTACTAGTGTGCGCCACCACACACTGTCTCTGTGACTGGCTCAGTGCACCTAAGGGTGGGGCCAGCTTGGCATGTAGTACCAGGAATCGAACCCAGTCCCTGAGTGCCTAGGAAGGCACTTAGTCCACTGAGCTATCTCACAAGCCTATCTTTTTTTTTTAATAAAGAGTTTTCTTTTTCTTAAAAAAATTATTTATTTACTTATTTATTTATTTATTTGGAAAAGGGTCTCACTATACAGCTCAGGCTCATAGTGATCCTCCTGTCTCAGCCTCCTCAGCCCTGGAATAGTAGGTGCGTGACACCATGCCCAGTTCCCAGGCCAGTAGAGCACAGGGCAGGGGATTGAACCCAGGTCCTTACATTTGACATGTAGGTGCTTAGACTGCTGAGCTATCTCCCCAGCCCACTTTCATTTTACGTTGAGCTTCTAAAATATTTTACAGGGCCAGCCAAATAGCTCAGCAGATTTAATCACCTGCAAGCAGGTGCAGGGGCCAGGGGTCCAATCCCCAGGCCTGATGTGCCAGCCCCGTCCCCGGGGCACACTGAGATGGTGATTGAGACTAGACGTGGTGGTGCGTGCCTGTAATTCCAGCTCTTAGGAGGCTGTAAGCAGGCAGATCACTACGGGTCTGATCTAGTAGTGAGACCCTGAACACCCTGTAAACCCTTGCCTAAAATACAAAAAAATAAAATTGAATACAATATTTTGCAATTACATATTTAAGCTGAGATATTAATCACTAGTTTCATAAGTATCAACTCAGAATGAAAAGAGAGCCTTAATAAATATAATAGGCACACTGTAACTGGATTCGGGCTCCTTATCTCAGCTTTGAATTTTTAAGACATCAATTGCCTATCAATGAATTGATAACATCTTTTTAATCAAAATAAAACATGATTTAGGAAGTTGCTTGGAAAACGGTATCTCTTAAGACTTCAGTAAAATGACTTGTCCCTCTCTATGCAAGTACTGTACAGATTCATCATGATAGCATTGTTAAATAATAACTTCCAAATTTGCTGAGACTTAGAAATCTTGGGTAAAAAGAGGGTAAATGCAAACTAGTTGTATATTATTTGGTATATATGAAGTATGGTGTTATAGCTTTTCAATATTCCCCAAAACTATTGTGTTTGAGCCATTTATTTATTTATTTATTATTTATTTATTTATTTATTTATTTATTTATTTAATACAGTAGTCTTGCTACACAGCTCAGACTCATAGTGATCCTCCTGTCTCAGCCTCCCCAGCCCTGGGATGACAGGCATGCACCACCATGCCTGATTTCAGTAGCAGGCTCGGCACAGAGCCAGAGCGTCATGTGGTACGGGGGATTGAACTCTGGTCCTTGAGCTTGCCAGACAGGTGCTTAGACTCCAGAGCTATCTCCCCAGCTCCACGAGCCTTTTAAATGAAGCTGGAAGCACACCTACACGAGCTGAGTCATTTCCACCCTTTGAGACAGGGGGAATCACTATGAGCCTGAGCTGTATAGTAAGACCCTTTTCCAAATAAATAAATAAATAAATAAATAAATAAATAATTTTTTTAAAAAGCAAAAAGAAAAGGAAAACTTTTTATTAAAAAAGTGGAAGTGTCACAGCTACCCAAGCTACCCAAGCTACCCAAGCTCTTTGAGAAACCCTGGGCATGATTGAGCCTTACTACAGACTGAGTAAATCAAAAATTTCCTGGAGGCTGTGCTTTGTATTTTCTTAAAGATCCTGGGTGGTCCTGATGCACAAAAGTGTGCAGAACCTGAGTTCTAAATGCTCTCTCAGCTCCAGAAGTTCCAAAGACCATGCAGAAATTTTAGGACGGATTCAAAGGAGCCAGGGAGACAGTGAATTGAGGAAGGCAGAGTCTCACAGAAAGGTTTGGGGATCTCATTCAATTGATCTTTATTCCTGCTGGTCCTAGAATCACAGGAATGAATGACAGTTCTTTCATGACTAAAAGCAAAAAAAAAAAAAAAAAAAAAAAAAAAAAAAAGTTGCTTAAAAATA
>NW_004524581.1:2222574-2228968 GCF_000260255.1 Octodon degus | reverse complement strand
CCAGGGAGACAGTGAATTGAGGAAGGCAGAGTCTCACAGAAAGGTTTGGGGATCTCATTCAATTGATCTTTATTCCTGCTGGTCCTAGAATCACACGCATGAATGTCAGTTCATTCATGAAAAAGAAAAAAAAAAAAAAAAAAAAAGTTGCTTAAAAATAGGTACAAAGTGTACACTTCATGAGACCATTTGAATTGACTTGGTACTTATTATCTTCTTAATTATTGGTGAGATTTTAACTGATGAAAGGGACACATTAAATTTCATCTGAAGCAGTAGATGTTCTCTTTGCAGATGTAAAGATGCAAATATAAACTTTCCCATACACGAGAAACACTGATCATTAAGTTAAATAGTTCATGTTTTAATGGAGGCTGGTAATACTAAAATCACACTTCAGTAGTATTTGCTAATTGCTTTGATAATAATACAAGATGCATTTTTATGTACAACCCGGTTGCGTGACATTATCTTGTTATTGGTGAGAATTATTCTGAAGGAGTCTTGAGATAATTAAGCTCTTGATCCTCTTTTCTGATTCTTGGAAATGTCATTAGTTGCTTAATGTTTCACATGCGTTTACTTTCCCTTCTCATTTAGGTTATGTTTTAAGGCTAAAGTCACGGCTTTATTTGAAGGGCTATGTACATTCTTTTTCATTGACAAATTGTAACACATGAAAAAGACTGAAGGAGGAATCTTAATAAAGACTCCTATCGTGGGCCGGGGAGATGGCTCAGTAGAACAAGCGCTTGCCTGGCAAGCGCAAGGGCCTGAGTTCAATCCCCGGTTCTGGAGGGAAAAAAAAAAAAAAAAGACTCCTATCTTTAAATTATTTGGATTTCTCAAGTATTCAACATTTTTCTGTGTCCATGCTGATAACTGAGAGGCGTATTTTCACTCATTTCCTTTACTGAAAGATTTATAAGAAGAGAATTTGAATCCATCTAGAACAATTCTCTATTTTTTAGAATTGAGAAAAGGTTGAATGGAAAAAACAACAAAGTAGATGGTGAAGTAAGTGGCCCTTGCTCTCTAAAAGGAGGCAAAGATGCAACGCAAGTGGGCCCACTGCAGTGGGGTTCTGGGCCAAAGGAACTAAGCCCACCTGCTACGAGTGCTTAGGACAAGACAGTTGTCAAGCACTGATTGGATTACAATTCAATAAGAAATACAGGTTCTGATTCTCAGCTGTTTAAAATACAATAAGAAGTATCAAATATATCTAGGATAGTCTTTAACTTGGTCTAAGATGAATCTTTTTAAAATATTCATGTAGGGTAAAAGCTGTAATCTAGTAATGTGCAAATATCAACTTAGACATTATGCCTAAAACTGTAGAAAGCTTACAAAACCCTGGAAGAAATCAACAAAACAAAATAACTTATAAATGATAATTATTATTAAGTACACAATGTATCTCCTACTATATTGAAACCAAATAATATAGTTCACACAGGAGAAACATTTATGGAATTTACAATTTTATCTTTACCTTGATAGTGGAAGAACAGAAAAATCTCAGCAGGATTGTATAAAGCCACAAATACTACTTGCACTTGTAAAGGCCAACCATGCAAAGGAACATAACTGCAGGTCCGATGAGTAATTAAGAGTCTGTTTAGGGCTGGCCTGATAGCTCAGCAGACTACAACGCCTACTTAGGCAGAGCACAGCAGCCAGGGTTCGAGTCCTGGCACACTGTGCCGGCTCTGCCACCAGGGCACAGTGGGACAGTGACTGAGACTGGGTGTGGTGGCATATGCCTGTAATCCCAATGCTTGGGAGGCTGAAAACATGAGAATCACTAGAGTCCAATCTATGTAGTAAGACACTGTAGACCCTGTAGACTCTGTACCAAATACAGAAAAAAAAAAGTCTATTAAACAAAGTACAAATGTAGCATTGTTTGCTTTAGCTCACCTCATCTATAATCAAAATTAGTTTCCAAAATCTATTCTAGATTGCCAGCGAAAACTAAAATAAGATCTTAATATCTCCTAATCCACATGGACATCCTTTATCACTTTTTCCTAGGCTCCTCTGCTCATGAATATGATTTTAGTTCCTTTTGAGTTTAGGTTCAACAATTCCAGGGGAAAGAATCTATATAAACCGATTGGCTTAGTAAAAACAGGGAACTATGATCTATGACTGATCTTCTGTTTGATCGGATACCCACAATAAGATAAAATTCCATCAATCACCTTATTTGTTTTTTATTTTTATTTTTTTTTTCCATTTATGTATTTGCTAAAGGTTCTCACTACGCAGCTCAGACTTGTGGTGATCCTCCTGTTTTCAGCCTCCCCAGTGCTGGGATTACAGGCATGCACCACCATGCACAGACTCGGTGGCCTGCTCAGCACACCCCAGAGGCAGGGCCAGCATGGCATGTAGGACCGGGGATCGAACCCAGGAACCTGCGCTTGCCAAAGCAGGCACTTATTCCACTGAGCTATCTCACTGGCCCAATCAGCTTATTTCTGTTCTTGACTAAAATGTTATGAGGGCATGCTAGCCAACAGACAAAAATTTATGAATTCTAGTCCTTCCTCTATGAATGAATTTGTCCCTACACATCTTGGTTTCTTTGTATTTAGCACTTTCTAATGGTAGTGTTCAGTGAACATAAATTTAAGTTAGTAACCATGAATTATATGGAGATCTCTAATCAGAACTGGAGCACACTTTTTCTTTTCTTTTTTTTTTTTTTTTTTTGTAGTACTGGGGATTGCACTCAGGACCTTGCACTTGCTAGGCAGGCGTTTATGTTGCTGAGCTGTCTCTCTAGCTCCAGAATTGGAACATACTTAAGCATCTAGGTAAATGCCTGGAAATTCCCCTCCATCTTGTATGTGGCCAAAGAACACTGAAATCTACAAATAAATTGCTACAGAAATAGTGTAGAAAGAAGTGAGATCTTTGATCTGCAATTATATATATAATATATTACATATAACAATATACAACATAATATATCATATATATCACATATCATATAATATATAATTCTGTAATAAATTATGGTACTTCCCATGTGGTGTGCTTTATGTAATAGGAGTTTCTTGTTTATTAAAGCTTTATGTGTTGAGTGATTTGTAGATTTGGTAAAGAAGGTACAAAATTAGTCAGAAAAAATATTTATGCAGAGAGAAAGTGAATTACAAATTACACTTATAGCACTTATTTGGAAATTAGCCACAGAAGTGATTGGGTCTTACTATAAAAGTACTTATTTTTACTACTATAAATTTATAGCAGAATCACTTTGTCCTACTACTGCAAAATTGTAGATGTGGAAATTGTTAGGGTGTACATGTCCTTATTACTTCAATTCTCAGATTTTCAAAATTAAATAAGAATAGCCTCTAAAATTAAAACAATCTTACAACAAAGTCAGCAATCTTCTTTACTAACTTAACTGCAATTCAAAAATCCCACTGGCAGTCACACTCTGAAAACAGTATCTTTTCAATTCACCGGAAAACAAAGAATGAACCATCTTATGGTCTAAATTTGTAATACAAATTATTTTTCATTGGATCATCTTTTAAATAAACACTTTGTAAAGGTCCCTGTTACTACAATTTTAAAAACCTTTAAACAGAAGAGACCCTATTCCTAAAATTCTAAATCAAAGGGATGATTTTTAAATGTATTTTGTCATATGCCATGACAGATAACCGCTATTCTTTAGCAATCCAGGGAAAAAATTCTTGGAAATAAAAATCCGAACATGGCCTGACACATCAAAAGTAATTCATCCGACATCTTTCTCCCAAAGTGTCCTCTCTTCTTTAAGGCATTTGACAAGGCACTGGCTCTCTCCAGCTCCCAGGCAGTAGCTTTCAGGAGCATTAACACTCCTCCCTTTAGCCTGAAGTCATAAAATACTTCTAGTTAGTTCAGCTATAATCTCTTAAGAAAGTGTAGCCTATAGCCGTACACAGGAAAGAGTATTTCATGAGCTTGCTGCACGATAAGAGTGGTAGTCGAGCCTGTACCCTGCACTTAGAAAGCAGCTTCCCCCCTGACTCTAACATTTCTATCATTTAATTTATTCTTGAGGACTCTGTGAAGACAAGTAACACGACTGTTTACTTCTCTTTTCTAAACACTCATAAATGATGGACTGATATCATTAAATACAGGAATTAGAACTAGAAATCTCTGGTATGTTTCTTTCACATATTAGAAATCTCTGGTATGTTTCTTTCACATATAGAAAATCTACACTTGTTCCATTAAATTCATTTTTATTTTAATAAATAATAGTAGAAGGTCACACAATTTTAGTGATGTTTTATCTCAAAGTGTTAAAAAAACAAACATTGTTCAAAATCTTGGTCAACACCCTTGGGATTCATCTAGTCCAAGCTCAACATCTTTAAAAATAAAAGAATTAGTTGTAGAGATTTTAAATAGATTAGTCTAGGTAAGAAAGACCCAGACATTGCAAATGGGGTTCTGTAATACAGTCTATAATACTTTTATTTAGTAATAGATTCTATCTCTGACATTTTTATTATGTTTTGATAACTGAACAACACAGGCAATCTGTAAAAAGGCTATCTTTAATTTTGCTGTAGTCAAGAGTACTGGTGTTTTTTGTGGCTAGGTATGTGTGTTTTTTGTCTATGATGTGATACGTGTGTGTGTGTGTGCTGTTGTTAATTAAAAGATCCTAAATGAAACTACACACTGGTGCTCAGGAGACATACAACAAATGAGACCTCAGATCAGGTGTTGTTTTGTTTTTATTGTATTTGGTACAGGGTCTTACTGTGTATGTAGCTCAGACTCAGAGTAATCCTCCTCCCCAGAGCTGGGATTGCAGGTGTGCGCCACCATGCCTGGTCTCAGGGGCCTGCTCAGCACACCCGGGGGCAGGGTCAGTGTGACATGTTGTATGAAGGATTGAACCCCAATTCCTGTGCTTGCCTAAGCAGGAGATTTGTCCCCTGAGCCATCTCCTCAGCCCCTCAAATCAGTATTTATAAGAAAAGAGTAAGGATATATGCTACTCACTGAAAACAGTAAGATAATATTTTATTTTGATTCAACTTTAAAATTATTGCTTTTCTCTTTTTTAAAGAATACAAAACATAGGAAAAAACAGCACTAGAAATGATACAAAATTCACTAAATGAAGACACAGCAATTCAATAATGGTTGCCGTATCATGTGATGCTATCTTCAAATTAGTTGTTCAGGTTCCCAGATATAAACATGCAATATTTGTTTAAATTAAAAAACAAACCAAAAAAAAAAAAAAGATGTAGGAAATTCAAAAGAAGAAGAAAAAATTAAGCATTAACTGATCCTTTCAGAAGAGCAACAGGAATCAACAGTACAATTATCCCAACTATTCTATGCAAAGGAAATAATTTGCACAATAGGAAGGAAAAACTGGGATGAGGAAAAGGTCAAATGAAAGAAGGGAAGATGGTGTATTTAAGCATATATGCAGGATAGTTTGGACTATTCTTGTTTTAATGAAATCTTTGTGCTATACATACCTATAAAGATTGCTTGGAACTTGAGAGTTTTGGGGTACCAAGTGTCCTGAGAGATACGCGCTTTAAAGAAGGCCCCGATACCCAGCGCTCCTCTCTCCCTCCCCTTTGGTCCTCTGCCCCATGTGGCCCTCCGATCTCAGATCACAAAGCTCCTACTTGAGAAATATCTTAAGTCTTCCTCTTGCAGGAGTGGTGTCCTCGGCTCCTGACATGCGTGACATGGAGGCAAGAGGCCCCGAATCAATGGCCCAGTGTGGTGAAGAGAGGTTTGGAATGTCTGAGACACTGCTGTACTGAACCTCAGGTTCTCTTTGATCTTAGCATTCACTTCAAATTATAGTCTGTATAGCTGCTAATTTCCATCTGATCATCTGTAAATTTTAGAGCACGATTCATGCTAGTTTGGCACTTATGCGACACCTACTAGGTAGTACACGTGTACCAAAAAATGTGTTTCCAAGTTCAAATTAATGGTCTCAAAGGACCTTTGAGAACACTGCCCACTTTGGGAAGGGGAAAGCCTGTACCCTTCTTAGCACGGGAAATACTAACATGAAGCACATTTCCCATCTCAGTCTGTGCAGTCGCAGCGACTAGGGGATTCATCGCCAGAAATCATCCCAGGAAACACTGGAGGTCTGTTTGCAAGCCAGCTCTGCCAAAGCGATGCCAAACCTGGCATTATGCTATATTGCAGGCAACATAACCACAAAGCAATCTATAGGTAGTTTTTAACCTACACTTTACTTAGACTTCCTCAGTTTTACCTACGAAAGATAAAACACTTTCAAGACACTATCCACATTACTGTATCTTTCTTATCTTCTGGGTTTACCCTGTAGTGTGACAATTTCTCCCTCCCTCCCCTCCCC
>NW_004524581.1:2219902-2221733 GCF_000260255.1 Octodon degus | reverse complement strand
ATTGCCCCCCATGACCTTTACAGTTTGCAGCAATACCTGCCAGGTGCTCTGTAACATAATGTCCCTCAGTTTAGATCTGTCTGCTACCTTCCTCAAGAACATGCATGCTGGAGTTAAGTTTTGAGGGGAAGAATACTGTAGAGCTAAAGAACCGTGTTTTTTTTCTTTCTTTCTTTTCTTTTTAATGGAACCGGGGATTAAACTCAGGCCCTTGCACTTGCCAGGGAAGTGCTTATTCTACTGAGCCATCTCCCCAGCCCCAAAGTGAAGAGGGATTTTTTTTTTCTTGGGCTCAGGATGCCTGCAGGGTAGGTCTGGTTTGCCTTGAGGATCTGGGGATCGAACCACAGCATCCTGAGCTTGACCGCTCTGTTCAAGCAGGCACTTAAACAACTGAGCTAATGGGCAGGCCCCCTGAAGAACCATTTTCCTCACACCATCCCAGGACACAAATTATGGTTATGGCTTATCACTGCTAATGTGAGTTCTGATCACCTGGAGAGAGAATAGTGTAGTTTTTAACAGCATTTCTAGGTGCTGACAAAGATAAAGCAAGCTTCTTAAAAATGAGGCCTTCTGCATCACTTCTACCTTGGAAGGTATTTCTCTAAGGCCTAAACAACCCTAATAACCTTACGAAGCCATTACAAGTTTTCTTACCTCTAAACAATTTACCAAACGCTGTTATGTTGAGCTGTGGGGGACTCAGGTCAATAATTTCTGACATTGCCAGTTAAACAGAAGACCCAATGCTATTATGGGCTACTGGACTCTTTTAGAATATTTTGCTGAGTTTACACACCTATAATATTCAATAATGGAACTTAGAAAAAATGGGGCATACAGATGAATGTCCATTTTGTATCTGTGTATTCAAAGAGGTTGGGATAGGTATATAGTTGCATTCTCTTAATGAATAGAATGATTTGTTCTAATGGTGTTTGTAAATAGGATCACAAGTCTGCATCTTGTATAGCAATTAACCACTAAGAAGAATATATGCAGTGTATTATTTGTTGAAACTGTACTTCCAATTTGATTTGAAACTGTCTCATTGCTATCTGTTTATCAATAAAACTTTGAAAAAAAAACAATTTACCAAATTGTTCAACAGTGAAAAAATGTGGATAAGGGGGCCTGTCCCCTTAGCTCAGCTCTTTAAGTGGCTGCTTCAACAAAGCAGTCAGGCTCAGGTTGCTGTGGTTCGATCCCCACTACTCAAGCCAGCCAAACCTGCCCTGAAGGCATTCAGGGACAAAAAAAAAATGTGGATAAGCTGTGAGGGAAGGACTATAACACTAGACTCTGGTGGCTTTCCAAGAGTTTCTCCAAAAGCACAGGGGTTGGGAGACGAGGGTGCAGTGGAAACAATATCCTCACCCGGTAGCTGCTCCTGCCTCTCACAAGTGTGCACAGTAACAGCGATTGCCTCCCTGAGCATATTTCTCACTAGTCACGGCAGCTGAACATCACCTTGGCATCCACCGGCCGTTTCCCTGCATGGGCAGGTCAAATGAATGCTGCTCTCTTACTCAAACTGCCTTTTGATTTACACTGCACAAATCTTCTCACTTCACACCTGTATAGTTCTCATTGAATGGCACTAAATAAATAATTCTCTGCATCTTTAATTAAATAGATGAAACAAAAAGAAATTAGACTGCTTAGCTAGAGTGCAGTGGCTGGGGTTGGATCCTGGCCCCACCCCCAGGGCACACTGACTGGGCGTGGTGAAGTGCGCCTGTAATCCCAGTGCTTGGGAGGCTGAAACAGTAAGAGCACTACAAGGTTGATCTGTAGCGAGACCCTGTAGACCCTGTACTGTATATAT
>NW_004524581.1:2207196-2219802 GCF_000260255.1 Octodon degus | reverse complement strand
AAACTGGAAGAGAGCCTTGAAACTTATTATGATGATTCTTCATGCCACTTAATAAGGAGAGAATATTTTCCCCAAGTTTGTCTCCTTTATACTTTCCAGAAATGAAGTTCTCCTAGTGACACCCTATTGTCACTTCTTTCTTGTTACTTCTCCTCATTCAAATTAGTAAATATTCTCTCAACCTAACAGCTATCAAATTTGCACAGTTCAGGACTCAATGGTGGTGAATCTTGTTGAGTTTTCAGTGATAGTAAGCAGCCTGCTGAGGCACACGCCTCTCAGGTGGCCACCTCTGGAGGCGGGCTGACCTGGGCTCGCGAGACTTCCCGACAACAGAGCATGCTATAGGAGGTGAGGAGAACATCACACGGCAGCCTGTCTTCTCAGGCTCAAGAACTGGAAAGTGAGGTATCCCACCAATGTTTTCAGAGAAGATTTCATTTGACTCTCTGTCTGACTTGCTGTCTTGTTACTATGCAAACATAACAAAGCCGAAGCTACACAGAGGACAAGTCCTTCCCCTGCCCTATCTCAACAGGAGCCTGCTGAACCAGGGGGCTCGCCTTACACGAGACACTGCTGCGTGTTGGCGCCTACCGGTGATGTCCAGGGAAGTCAGCTGGGAGCAAGTCAGGGGACATGGCATGTGGGGCTTAAAGAGTGTGTGGTCACTTCTCTTGGTGGAAGCTGAGGCAAGCACACAGTTTCTTCCATTTTTTTGCTCTCGCTTCCTAACTTTCACTCCAGCCTATTTCCAGCCTCTGCAAAGCTTAACTCTGTTTCCCAGTGAATGACAAGATTTGAGAAAGTTCTGTAAATGTGTGTCTAGAATATTACTTGCTAATTAGAAAACAAATACGGAAAAGTTTAATGGCAATGAGAATCACTCCAGGGCGCCGGGGAGATGGCTCAGTAGAATAAGCGCTTGTCTGGCAAGTGCAAGGGCCTGAGTTCAATCCCTGGTTCTGCCAAAAAAGAAGAAGGAGGAGGAGGAGGAGGAGGAGGAGGAGGAGGAGGAGGAGGAGAAAGAATCACCACTTAAGTCTCAGACTAGGAACAACACAGTGTAAGCAAGTCTTATCATATGTCCCAAAATTATATACAGCAAGTTTCTGTTCTATTAAAGTTCTATTATTACATGTACATTTTGAATGAAGTTTTTCTCAAAGACAAGTCATTTCTTAGGGGATAGTTAAATGACACACATTACCGAGCACAAACACAGGTCAAGCATCTGCTAGAAAGCATTCATTTAAACCTCAAATCTTACAGCAAGTAAACTGAATGGGATCCAGGTCTTTTAAACATATTGATAAAGCATGAACATATCCTGGAATTGTAGCCCACAAGTTATCTACCACAAGGAAGAAATGAGATTTGCACAAAGAGGCACGTTGTGGAGGCCGCAGAGATAACTCAGTGGTCTAAGTGCCTGCCTAGGCAAGAGCAAGGACCCATGTTCAATCCCTGACACTGCATGCTGTGCCGGCCCTGCCTGCGGGGCATGCTGAGCCAGCCACTGAGTCCAGGTGTGGTGGCGCATGCCTGTAATCCCAGTGCCAGAGAGGTTCAAAACAGGAGGATCACTAGGAGTCCAAGCTGCACAGTGAGACTCTGTACTAAATGTACAAAATTAAAAATTTTAAAAGAGGAACATTGCTCAGATTATTGAATCCTAGCTCTCTAATGCTTTAAAAAACAAAATAGAGAATTAAGAAATTTCACAATAGATTTTCTTCTAAGCAGTAAACAATCACTTGTTGAATATAATGGCAATTTCAAAGGCTGACAACAGGTCATTATTTTATCAATTATTTTCCTGTCACTTATATTTGAATAAAATGCAATTACTATGGCAATATTTATTCAATCCTGACTTATCTACTGTCATTGACCAAGATATTCCTATTTTTGATAAGCTATGAAGCCAGACAGCCACATTCATTACAATTCTAGAATACATGGAATCAACACATACTATCTCTGGAGCCAGGCACCTTTGGGTGAAATCCAAGCTTTACTGTTCACTGACAAAGCACAGGCAAACCAATTGATCCAGGCATGCTTGATTTTCTTTAGCTCTTATGGGGTGTGATTTATCTGCTTCTGTGCATCGTGTTCAAAAAGTCACAAGCAATCACTCACGAAGAGAATTCAGAAGTGATCATTATCTTTGATGAGGTTTTCAACTGGGCAGGGTTATTGTGCAGCTAGCTATTCCTTGTCATTACTAATTGCTTGAATTCTCTGTCCGTGGATTTTGCTTGCTCTAACAACCTTCTCCTCATACACTCTTCATTGGGGTTTGGAAACAAATCGGAGGTATTGCTATATGAAGATAAAGCTTAGGGATACGTAAATATCCAAAGATATCATATTGTATTTCTTTCCTCCCTCAATATACTAATTCTATATTCTAACTGATAGTTTGTGTTGCCTTCACGAGACTCCATTAATATTGCTGCTATGTATTATGATTTATATTGTGCTTCCACCACCTAATTTCTGAACTGTCTCATATATAATAAGCTGTTATCAAGTGAATCATTCAAGCTGAAGATGATGGAACATGTGCTGAGAAAAGCATGAAATTTCTATAATCTATTCTAGATTCTCAATGAAAAAGAGGGAAAGGGAGGGAGGGTCTCTTTTGGATGCTTAAATTTTATTCTTTACTATATTACTAACATAATCTACTATGTTACTTTGCAAATATAACAAAGCCGAAGCTACACGGAAGATAGACAGCACTTCCCCTGCCCTATCTCAACAGGAACCTGCTGAACCAGGGAGCGCTTTACACAAGATACTGCTGCATGTTGGCAGTTGACAAGATACTGATACGCAAGATACCGCTGCATACTGTCCCACCCAGACTTGGTGTGTGGGGCTTAGAGAGTGTGCGGTCATTTCTCTGGGGAAATACAGAATTTGTGAGTCCTCAGATGGATCAAAGGGAGGTGCAAAGCTCTTGTGTTGCTTCTGAGTAGGAGCCTTACCTTCAGCTGCTCCCTGAGCTTGTGGGAAACGGACAACACACCGCCGTGCTCTGAGCCACAGCCAGGAAAGAGATACAGCGTGAGGCAGTAACCGTCACTATCCACAGCTGGACATGACTGGAACAGATTCTCAGGGCGCTCACAGTCTTCGAGAGGCTCTTCTAAGGATGGAGCATTGCCAAAGATCTGGTTTCCAAGCAGCCGCTGAGTGACTGTGCTGCCAACAGCCCCCTCATGGGTTTTCCTGGGCTTGCTCAGTATGGACAACTTTCTCAGCACAATCGTGAGGGCTGCTCATTGGCAATGAGGGCAAAGACCTGGCCAGTTTCCAGAAGTACAGAGGGCAGCATTGATTTCTTCAGTAATGTACAGGTGAGACCTGAGGATGCCTCAGGTAGACCAGAGGCTTACAAGTGTGTCTTTTATAAGAGAAACATTAAATCTCAGGTCTACCTTGTCTTTGGCAAATAATTATAAATACTCTTTTGGGGCTGAGGACATAGCTCATCAGCACAAGCACTTGCCTGGCAAGCGCAAGGTCCGGAGTTTAATCTCTGCTGTCACAGAAGAAAACAAAACAAAACAAAACAAAACAAAACAAAACAAAAAAACTCTTCTGATCAAAGGCCTTAGAAAATGTATAATGTCTTTACTGCACCAAGCAATGTTTATTAGGGGAGTATTCCCAAAAGTAAATAGTCAAGGTGAAATAGAATAAATTAAATAAAACATAAATAATTAAAACAGAGAAAAACATTCCTTCTTTAGCGTTTTTACTGAGAAATGACAACAGATAAAAAAAGTACAGGAAGGATATATATTTTTTCTTAGAACCCATCAAATCATATTGACAGCATTTCATGTTACATGAGCTTATTAGGTAGACTGTGGATATTCAGCACAGTTAATATTACATGGAGATGTTCTTTGGCAGTGGAAAATATGCAGAAGTAATGTTTTGGAGATGGAAGTGACGTCAGAAGGTGTTGCGATCCACTTTCATTGCTATGTTTCCTACTACAAACACTGTTAGCCACCCATGTCCACCCAGAGGTGCTGACCCCGATGGTCTGGTGTTTGGTGTACAGATTCTGACTTGGAGCTGTGCTCCCTGGACACAGACATGCAAGAGCAGGCGAGGACACACTCAGGGACGCACGGTCACTGTGCCTGTGACCCTCTCATTACCACTCTGTACTCCACCACACCTGAGCACCTACTGGTGTGCGTGGCTCTGTGCCCGTTGTATAATTTCACATGGTAAAGAGGAGCAGATACTCGCTCCAGTAACACTGGAACAAGAAGCAGAATGACATCAAGGACCACTGTAGACCTATCAGGATAGACTTTTAGTTCTTGAACTTTGTGCCACATCATTTCTCAAGGGTGTTTCCTTGCTGGGGGTAAATGGAAAACGTAGATTTTTCTGAGTCAAGAATTTCCTCATGAGTCTAAGAACAGAAATGCTTTCCCTTTCTTTCAGATCCCCTCTTTCCAGGCTAGATTCCTTCTGAGATCAGCAGTGCAGTGGCTTCAATCCCTGGTTTAGCTGCTCATTTCTCATTTCTCACTTTTACTTTCCATTGAAAATCCAAGTCAGAATCAAGTAAAAAGTATTTTGGGGTTTAAAACAAAGTGGATGGAAATGAAGCCGGGATGCTGATGACTGGGATGCAATTGAGAGCTGCGGCTGCGCAGACAATTACATTCAAAAAGAAAGGTTTGCTTATTGTCCAGAAAAATGTCACCAGGCTTATGATTACAGCTTAACCTACCCACATTTGGACTTCAAATTTACTTGCCTTTAAAGCATTCCAAATCACGAAAAATTACATACCACCTGCTTTGGATTTTCTAACAGAAAGTGAACATTTGAGTTTTGCAGCTAAAACAGACATTAAGCTACGGCATCACTAATTTCCTCTGGAAGGGGAAGATCTGAAATTAGAAAAATAAAGTTAAGAAGAAAGATGAAAATTAACATTTCTTCATGGCTTACAAAACAAGTTCTAACTCATTAGCAAACAATAAAAATACAACTGGGAACTTGTGCCGTAGGAACTCTGGCACTGTCAACCTGTCACGGCCTCAATAGCTTTATGCTTCCCACGGAAATTATTTGGATCTTTCATGTCTTTAGATTTTACCAAATGCACTGGGTTCTTTCCTGTGCTACCCACACCTTATTTATAAATGAAGTGCATTTTACTTTGTATTAAAATAACACATTATGGGCTGGGCGTGGTGGCACACAACTGTTATCCCAGCTCTGGGGAAGCTGAAAACAGGAGGACCACTATAAGTCCGAGCTATGTAGTGAGACCCTGAAGCAAATAGATTAAAAAAATAATTAATTACTTAATAGCACATGATGGGAAACAGAATCTTGGATAGTATCATTGAATATTAGTTAGATAAGACACATTTAGCTATT
Organism: Octodon degus; assembly: GCF_000260255.1. Classification (NCBI taxonomy): domain Eukaryota; kingdom Metazoa; phylum Chordata; class Mammalia; order Rodentia; family Octodontidae; genus Octodon; species Octodon degus. Next base: position 2,214,369 of record NW_004524581.1, on the reverse strand, counting down.
AACTATTTTCTTATGACAAGCCTTATGAATGTGATGAGTGTGTGTATGATGGTAAGCTATAAACAGCTCATATCTAGAGTGTCTTATATACTTTCTTTCTATTATTTATTTATTGTATTTTATGGAAGGGTCTACAGGGTATTCAGGGTCTCACTACTACATTGGATTCCTAGTAATCCACCTGTTTACAGCCTCCGAGAGCTGGGATTACAGGTGCACGCCACCACGCCCAGTCTCAATTGCTGTCTCAGCATGCCCCAGGGGCGAGGCCAGCACAGCACACCTGGGGATCGAACCTCCGGCCCCTGCATCTGCTCGCATATACTTTCTTTTTAATGGGTCTTATAATTCATAAGTGAAAAAAAAAAACCCAGAAACCTCTATTTTAATGAATTGCTTCCAGGAGTGTTACAACATTCCAACTAAAATTTATTCTACTGTTTGATATGTGATATTAACAGACTAGGACAGCTATTGCAATTTTGAATTTTACATTTTCTCTTTCACTACAATATTGGGTGGAGTCTACTGGTAATAATTTCTGTGCAGTTTCAAAACAGTTTAAAATAAACCTTAAATTCACATGATGGCTAAAACGGCCTTGTTGACTTGATTCATAAATGTTCTCTATTTTTCTCTATTGTGGCCACTGCCTAAATGGGGCACACAAAATGCCTAGCAGTCCTAAAAGAACATGAGAGGTCTTATGTATTCTGGGAAGTCTGACGTGGAATGGGTACCAGCGGGCAGCCTATGGCCATGGGCTTATTCAGCCCTCCAACTGTCTCACATCTCCAGAGTGCTGAGGACAGTTCAACCTCATTCATATCTAGCTGTGAGACATATTTTCCCTCAATATTTTTCAAAATCAGAATAAGATTCCAATTGACCTAAAACAACAAAGTATATTTTCACCTCTACCCTCTGTGATTTATAATGGAAAGCAATTTTCTTGCGAGTGACAGCAATCAGCTTTGGGTTAATTACAGAAAAATCACAGAAGGAGGGATGAACTGTTTCCAAAAAGAATCTGTAATGTAGTAGGTATTTACCTATCTAATTCTCTTGAGACTAATATTCAAGCCAATTTTGCCCAAAAAAATCATTGACCCAGCTAAGACAAGGTGAAATGTAAACCTCTGAATTTATCTTGGACAGCATAAGTAGTCTGAATTTTATGGCCAGAACAGAATTTAAATTGTTTGAGTTCAACAAAATCATAAACTGCTTTTAGGAAATTACTATCAAGAACAAGCATATATCAGCTGCTGCAACAGATGCCAGCTAACTATACTGTAGTGGACAAAAGAGAAAAAAAAATCAATCCTCTCATGACTTACATGTTGCTGGAAGAGAAAAAGAAACAAAATGTAGTATGTTAAGCCATGGCAAGTCCACTGAGGACAAACCAGGAGTGTGGGGGTTGGGGGTTCCAGTGCTGAGAAGGAATTCAGTGAGGAGAGCAGGGGTAAGCCCCAGGACTCTGGAGTTGGAGCATTCTGGGCACAAGTCCTGGGGGAAGGGCCTGTGTACGTGTTATAAGGACATTACAGTGGCTGGAGGAGGGAACAGCGAAAGAGGAAATGAGATGGGAGAGAGAGGGGGGAGAAGCGAAATTGCCTGGTGTCTTAGAGAACACTGTAGGGCTTTGAAGCTTCTGGAAGGCTCCCAGCAGCTTGGTTTTGAACTGCATGTTTTAAATAGCCTTGGGGAGGGTAGAGAATATGCAACAGGGAGGCAAAAAGCTGCCTAAGAACCAGAAGGCAGGGCAGTAACTCAGGCAGTGTGGCTGGGGCCATGGGGACAGAAAATGTGGCTGGCTTCTGCTATACATTGAGATGAGTCAACATGGCTTTTCATTACGTGGACAGAAGAGAATGAAAGATAGGACGATTGGGAGACTTTGAGCCTTAACACAAGGCAGAAATTATGTCTTAATTTATATCTATTCTAGTTACAAATATTCAAGCTACAGCAGGCATAAATACTTGTCAACTTTAGAAAGACCCCACTGTACTTCAGTCCTCATGCTTTCTGTATGAGAAGGGTATAAAAGTGTCTGACTTCAGTCTTCTCCCGCTTTAAGTTTTTACTGAGTCAGGGAATACTCATATGGATAGTTGTACAGTATTATGTAAAAAGTAATGGAATTTGACACCCTGAACTCATCTCCAAGTTTTCTTTAAATAAACCCTAATAAAGTTTCTATTCATAGTTTTATATGCAGAAAATAAGTAGAATGAAATATGGCCATATGAAAATAATCTTAAGTTTAATATTTAGCAGGAAAAAATAAAGATTCATTGAATTAATTTTAAGGTAATTCATATAGCATGTTCATTCAGCATGCTTACTATGTCAGATTTTAATAGAGACGATATATTACTGCTCTAATGCCACATGAATTATCCCCAAATTTATTGGCTTAAAGCAACAATAAACATTGTACAAGGGTTTGTGAGTCACAAATTCCAGAGCAGTTCCAGAGTAGGCTTCTCATCACAATGTTAGTGGGGAACACCGTCATCCAAATCCTGTCCAGGACTGAGGATTCAACTCCAACGTGGCTTTGTCATGTAGTTGTCAAGCCAAGTTGTTGCCTTAGGTCCTCCCCCTGTGAGCAGCCCGTACATTATCACATGTCCTTGTGGCATGGTGTTTGCTGTGCCCATTCAAAAAAATAGTAGGCAGTACAGGGGAATCAGGTACAGGCTAAAGCCCCTGTCAGGACTTAGGTCTTGATGGTACCCTAAAGCCTCATGCACACATAGGTAGGTCATTGAGAACTGACTGCTTAGGATTGTGTGACACTGGATGAGTACACTCAGGGGCTTAGAGCTGGGTGTGATGTTGGGAGGCAAAGCATGATGGGAAGAGGGGTGCCATGGTGGGTGTGGCCTGTGTATTCGCATATATTTCTCTTCCTCCCTTGGTGGCTTACTCTGCTTCCACTTGCCACACCATTGGCTCTTTTCTGTCGTGGCCTGCTGCCATGCCACCCTGCCGTGGAGTCAGCCCACAGTGGATTGTAAACCTTTACAGACTGTGAATCAGAATAAACTTCTCCTGCTTTAACTTGTGGGCATCTAATGTTTTGCCCCAGCAACCAAAACATAACTATGAGAATACCTTCATAACCATAACTCAGCCACAGAAACAAGACACCAATCACTTCCCCACTACTCTGTTAGTCACATGAGTGGCTCGAACAATTCAGCATGACGAGAGAACACATCTGCACTGAACTACAAGGGGGAGGGATGCACTGGGCCAGACTGGGGGCCAGCTGCTATAGTTCAACTGGTGGTTCAGGTCACTGGTGCTTCAGCTCGCTGGCGGTCCAGGTTGCTTTTGCACACAGAGCACACTCCCATTTCCCAAAGCCTCTGCAGCCTCACTCTGTATCATCAGTTTGAAATCCATCAAATTCAGACACACAGAAAACTGTCATCCGTAGTTCTGCAAGTACAGCTCACAGGGTGTAGGTCCTCTCAATCTGATGATAGAGAAGTCAAAGTAACAACTTAGCTGTCCCCACTCCTACCCTGTACACATTCATTAATCCATAGCAACTCTGACAGCCAATAAGAAAACAACTTGGCCCTTCTTTACTTTGCATTAAAGACCTGGAAATAATTTGCTGTGGCTTTTAGTTCAGCCATCCTGATTATCATTTTTTGCTGCTAAATCGTTTTTCTTTTTCCACAAACTGTTGCTCCTGTTTGAAGTGGCATACTTTTAGCAGTCTTCTTCCTACTTGAAGAATTTCAGAGTTCCAGTGGACTTTTCATTTTGGATTGGTTCACTCTCTTTTAGCCATGCCAGTAATGTTTGGTCAATGTAATTCTGTTAAAAATTGTGAATCTATAATGAATCCTATTGGAGTTTGTTTCATTAGACAAGAACCACACCAGCAGCTCTGTGACCTTAGCTCTTCTTGCCCTATTGCATCTTGGCAACCACTCAGGAACAACGCTCTGAATCATAACAGAAGTTCTCATTACAATTTTAGTTTATGTTTCTATTATGTTTGCCTGACAGTGTCCTGGGTTTGCTATTTAACTGGAAGCCACTTAATTTTACCATCATTTGCCACCTAGGAATCTGAATATTTTTAAAACCAGAAAGTCCTGGCATATTCATGTTCACTTGTCCTTTATTTCATTTATTTTCTCATAATGTATCACATTTTCCACCACTAGCAAGAAGAAACCAAGATGTACATCCAACACTTCAGAAAATATGATTGCAGCTGGATCACTCAGTTCACTAAAAAAGTTTTCTACTGCTTGTGTCACCATAGACCACTATGTTCTTATAAATTTTTCTTTAAAGATTTAATTTATTTGGTACAGGGTCTCACTACACAGCTTGACTCATAGTGATCCTCCTGTCTCAACCTCCCTAGTGCTGGGATTACAGGCATGCGCCGCCATGTCCAGTCTTGGTGGCCGGCATGGCATGCGGGACCAGCATGGCGTGTGGGACCGGGATCGAGCCCAGGTCTTTGTACTTGCCAGGCAGGCGCTCAGACTGCTGAGCTATCTCCCTGGCCCTGTTGTTATAAATTCTTAATACCACCTAATGAGTTCCCTAACATTTTCCTCATTCTTTTTGAAGACTTCATTCACAGCCCCTCAAAGGGTGTCAGTCTCCTGTTAAGTTTCTTCCAGTCCCTTCCCGTTTGCCTCCTTCCTATTCCAGTATTTTCCGTACATTTCAGGTATTGCAATCTCTACACAGCACTCCCAGGAGCTAAAGCGAGTGTCAGTATAGAATGCTTGAAAACAAACTAACTTCATACTTAAAAGCTTAAAACAGCATATCTCCAATATTTAATATCTCTGTGTTTCCACCTGCCTGGTGTTCCCGAGTGGCGTAACTGGGTTGCTGATGAGGGGAGGGAGTGAAGCAGAAGCTCTTGAGGCTGGATTGACAGCTGTGGGGGGGGAGGGGAAGATGAGCTCATTTTAAAGTCGCTCAGGCTCATCCTTAACAAGTTAGCGCTCATTGCTGGAAAGCCCTCATTTCCTTCCTGGATGGGCCTCGCCATTAAGCAGCTTGGGTATCCTCCTGGCACATGCGCTACCTCATCCCCAAAGCATGCAAAGTGGAAACGGTAATGGCTCTTTTAGCCAGACATCAGATGTCACATGAGACCACTGCCACAACATTATTGATTAGAGGCCTTCATTGATGGAAAGGCTGAGGAGCAGGCGGCAGGCATCTTCCAGGCCATCTGCAGAATCTCGTAACCACAATTTACAGATGGGGATCATGTCCGAGTGCTAACAGCGTCATGCCATTGGTAAAATTTATTTTCCCCCAGAACCACAAATATGAACTTACTTAGAGAGAGGGTCTTTGCAAATGTAATTAGCTAAGACAAGGCTACACTGGACTGTGCAGACCCTAAGTGAAATCCTGCATCCTCATCAGAAGCTCCTGTAACCCCCAGGGAGGGAGTACGTATCTATAATCCTGACTATGCGAGAGGCTGAGGCACGAGGATCACAAGTGTGAGGTCAGTCTGGGACACTTAGACCCTGCCTCAACTGAAAAGTTAGCAAGGGGCTGAGGTAGCTCTGTGTAAAGCACTGGACTAGGCTGCACCTGGGTTCAATTTCTAGTGTTCTAGTAAAAGCAAGTAAATGAATTCAATAAAGAAGTCCCTGCGGCCACACAGCCTGGCACAGGGACGGCTCAGCGTTGCTCCCAGTAGAAGTCGGAGGAACGCAGCCACAGGGCGAGGGGCAAGGCTTGGCAGCAGCTTCAGGCTCAGGCATCACGCGGGGTCTGCTGGGGTCTTCACAGAGGCAAGGTTCCCCTGCCCTGATTTCAGATTTCTAACCTCCAATAAATTCAGAGAATAATTTGGGTGGTGGTAAGCCACCGGGATTTCAGCCATTCTTTCAGCGTACTCCCAGGAAACTAATATATAAATGTTCTTTAAGTTTTGTTTTGTAATCTGGTTTTCCATTGTGCGATTATTCTATTAGTGCCCAGAAACTGATTTGTATCATGTTCAATTAGAAGAAGCAGCGAAACAAGTGAAACAGAAAAACCAAGCACGGTATCTCTCTTGCTTCAGCCCCGTATGTGACCCTTTCAACATGAATTCATTCGCTGCATCGACTAAGCATCTAGCAGCTGCAGTAACCCGAGTGGGCTGAATTGAGAGGACTAGATAGCATTTAGCATGGTTAATATTCATACATCAACTACCATCTTGAGCAAACTTATTACATATGTAAAGCATGTAAAAATATTAAAAAATAAGGATAATTATGACTCCAATTTAGTGTATGGGGCTAGTTACTGAAACAAATGTCAATTTTTTTAAAGAAAAATAATAAAGTGAGAAAGAGAAAATACATATAACTGGAAATAAATTAGGTCAGATGGATTCAATTGAAATCAATCAATCGATCGATTGATTGATTGATCCATCAGTAAATCTTTGTTGCCCATTTAGTCCCACACCTTTTGGTGCCGCGTCCTCCTTAGTATCCCCAAGGTGTAAATGTGCTTCTGCTAATCCTGCTCATAATTCATTTTTCAGTTATTAAAGTCAGTTATGACTTGAAATGGATTTTGTCTGTGTTTTCATAATAATTTCACAAGTACAACAGAAACTTGCTTAAACAGACCTCCAAATACATTCATTACAAGTGAGTCCTGTAACGTTAAAGTGAAACGCTCTTCTGTGACACCTCCTCCACCCCCAGCCTCTGCCGTACACAGCTCCAGTGGCTGTTCTGGGATTCAAAGCCAGAGCGGGGCTGTACTTGGTACAGACCAGAGACTCACAGAAGCCTTGTGCTGCATCCTCCTCTCTGAGACAAGGTGAGAAGCATCTGGGAGTAGCAGAGGAACGACAAGTGGGCTGACTGGATAGTGTACCTATTTCAGGAAATTTGCTTTCATAGGAGATCTGTTTATTACTTAAACATAACAAGAGCTGTGCAGACCAAAATTAGAGAAAAAGGAGGGCCGCAAGGAAAGCCAACATCTTGGCCCTAGCCTTCCAAGGTCAATAAGACTGAGGACATGTGAGAACTTGTACTGTAACATCATGTAACTCGGTAGTGTCCCAAATTTTCTGATCAAGGAGATTATGGGGCCAAAGAGGAAAGTGATGATGATGTAGAGTGTGCCTAAGGAGAGTCACAT
>NW_004524581.1:2156341-2206251 GCF_000260255.1 Octodon degus | reverse complement strand
GGATGAGCTGTACCCTGCCGAGGGACAGAGAGAGAAAGGAAGAGAGGAGAGGAGAGGAGAGGAGAGAGAGAGAGAGAGAGAGAGAGAGAGAGAGAGAGAGAGAGAGAGAGAGAATGCTCTAGGTTTGTAACCAGCAAGGAAAAAAATGGAATTTTGGGGGATAGAACTTTTCCCTTTGGAGACAAGAGGCTTCATCAAACTCCCTCAGACATGGAGCAGAAACTGCTACCTTCACCTCTCCTCTCTCCTCAGCCCACCTGAAGGGACAAAATACTCAGACAGAGCACCTGCAGGTCGCATGACGTTTCTCTGCATGGCGAATGGAAAGGTGTCGGAGCCAGGGAGAATGAAACAGTACAGAACATGTTGAATCCTTCATAGTACTCCACACCCCGACTGCTCCTTGCTGGAAAAGACCCTAACATCCCCGACACAGCACACTGGGGACTCGAGGCGAAGGCCCCACTCCCATCCCTTAAGAGCGACCTGTTAGTGTAACACATCTTCTTTTTTTTTTTTTACCAAGATAAATGGCTTCCTCTCTTTTGTCAGCAGTGACCAAATGAAACTTCAGTTCTCTAAGTGGCAGATAACAGGCTCAACCCCCAGGTACTGTCAAAAATACAATAAACAAAATAAAAAGACAAATAGGGTTACCATACCTATTTCTGCTTATCATTCATTCATTCATTCATTCATTCATTCATTCATTCATTCATCATACTGAGAAATAAAACCAAATTTTAATTTCATGTCAGAGATGGGTGAGGGTTGTTAGGCTGAAGATCAAAGGTTGATTCAACTCGCCAAAGAGGCCTTTAAAATGGAGCTAATTTTGTGTCGCCGTCCTTAGCATCTCTCCAGCCCAGAATTCATTTCCAATGACAACCCAGTGATTAATTCACAAAGGGAGATCAACCAACATTTGGGAGAGAGTATTAGAGAGAGCTGCTATGTAGCCTTCCTAGCTGGTTGCAGATATTTCTCCATCTTCCCAGTCTCCTCTGGCTCCCTGCCTTGGTCAGCTAACCCCCTGCCCCCCGCCAGCTCCCTCCCTCCACAGCCTTTCTGCATCTGCCTGGCTGTACTGCTTCTTGGGCTCAGGCCCAACTGTCCACACTGCCACGGGCTTCTCCTGCTTTTCCTCCCTGAATCTGTCCATCAGCAGGTGCAGCCCATCTCCTTCCACACGTATTTCCAACCCATTATTTCCCATTTCTGTCCTGCTATCCCCCTGTTCCAAACTCCCTTCCGCTCTGACCTGGAGGACAGCAGGAGCCTCTTGCCTGGTCTCTCTGCTTCCTAATAGAAAGGTTTTCTTTTGTCCTAGACAGGGTCAAAGGGACTCTTTTAACATCACAAATAAGATCATAAAATTGTCCTACTTTTGACCTTTTAGTGGCTTCCTTTGTCTTTACAAGAAAATTAAAATCTCTCCCCTCACTTCCTAAGTCAGCTCTGTATGACTGGACCCCTTCTCACCCTCTGTTGTGCCTCTTGTGCTTCCGGCTTGCTGTACACCAGCCCTGCTGGTCTCTTTGGTGGCCCTTCCAAAGGCCAGGGCAGCCCCATCTCGGGGCCTCTATGGTTCCCTGAATACGTTCTCCCCAGACTCGAGTCAAAGCTTAAAGGAAACTGGTAGTAAACAGCTCTCAACGGGCCTCTCCCGCCATGCAAGGAATTTGCATTTGACCCTGATAAGAAGAACCAACTGCCTTCATGACGGATCTCTGCAAACAGCTAATCAAAGACACTGTGTATCACGTAACGAAGAAAGTGGCATCCTTTTATCATTTCTGTCTCCCCTTTGACTCTCTGAAGAGTTCATTTTTGACTCTCAGAAGACGTGTAAAATCAGTGCCTAAACATAAAATGTTGCCCCCCAAAGCCGCTGGTGTGGCGCCTCTGCATCTGCTGAGTTCATGCCTGCGGCTGCTTTAGGAAGCGTTTGCAGCACCATTAGGCAAGAACGAATTTTTATAGTTCTAACACTATGGAGTTGGTATCCTGGATTCAGCTGTTTCTTTGCGATGATAAGACATAATAAAGTCACTATGGAATCAGCCTAATTCTCCTTGATCGACACGTGGTCACCTGCTATTGGAAAATGGAGAAGGTCTAAAGGGACCAAAATGCTCTCTCAGGGATAGAAAGCAATGAGCCCAGCTAAAGGACAAAGTCTCAGAAAAGGCAGAGTTGGGAGCAAGATGTGGCCAGCAGCTGGACAGGAATCTACTGACAATCCAAGAAGAATGGAGCTGTGTGGCACCAGCAGCTAAGGCCACCACACAGCGACTTCTCTACTGCACTTTGCAGTCCAGGGAACCCACAGTGCCTTGCAGTTTTCAGTGGGCTTTACTGGAAGAGAGTTCAGGGCAATGGATTTTGTTTTGCTTGTTTGCAGAGACATGTGATGCAGGATGCATGACCTAATGATAACCTTCCAGATTTTAAATTAGTTTAGGGAGAATGAATAAAGCCTACATATTTATTTTGTTGTTCGCCCAGTCCTTTCCATTTGCAGTATTGTAACATGTTGGACCTTACTTGCTTTGGGCAGGATCATCTTAAGTCTAAGCAGCATTTCATACCAAACAGGGTAAAAGTAGGTGTTTTTTGCAGTCCAGGTGCTCACAGATAAATTGCCTCGAGTGAGGAACACAAATTCAGAAGTGAAAAGAGGAGCGTCTCCACCTGACTGACTTGGTCCGACGGCTCCTCCAAGCCAGTGTGGGCTCGGTTAGCTTCCCCAGGAGGTCTCTTTCTCTCCGCCCACCCTTTGGAGGCATTAGGCTGCCCATAGTAAGAGTTGGGGGAAAAACACTTGAGTAGTGTGTTAGCAACTCAAGCAGAAAGCCTACTGGGGAAGGACAATATATGAATAAATAAGGAGAGATTTGAGGATTGTTGTTCATATTTTTCCCCTCCTCATGGTGTTGCTTGGTTTTGTTTTAGATTATCAAGGCATTTTAGATGCAAAACCAAAGCAATTATTGACTGTTTACATAGGCACTTTGCAAAGTAAAGGAAAATGCGCAACAATTGGGTTTTCTCATCAGCCAAATCATTGTCCTTCTTTCTCGTTGATTTCTTTGTTTTATTTTCCCATGACTTCGCTAATGCTCATAAGCTTGCAAACGCGTTGCACATGGCTGACTGAAGCCTCCAAATTGAAACCTCTTGGTCTCATGTGTAAAGGCTCAATGGCCTTCTCCCTGGGGTGTGAGCACACACAAGAAACGTTCCTCGGGTGTCGCTCACCAGGCACGCAAAGAAGGGCCCCACACGACATGCTCTGTCTTCCTTTATGTATCTCCCGGTTTGGCTGGACTTTGAAACAGCTGTGCCATAACTTCCCTTCAGTGTTCAGCTGCTGTAACTTCTCTTAAATTTTATCTTGATTGAACAAAGAAACCCAGTATCCTCTCTCACCCTACACAAGGAAGACAAAATGACTAGCACTAACATATTTGGATTTTAAATGTTGTGGCTTAAAATATTATTTAATGAGGACTCATAACCAACAAGTGCATTTTATAGCAGCACCAGAAATGGTGATGTCTCTTTACACTTCAAATTCTTAGAAGATGCCACAGCATAAGTTCACCTTTAAAAAGAATTCTAATGTCTTTTATTTTAAAATTAAGTATTGAGAAGGATTAATTAATTTTTGAACAAAAGTATTTTTGGAAGTACTGAGTGTAGTATCAAAACATTTAAAACATCCAATTTGGACATTAAGACTTCTTTTATTTTTCTTTCTTTTTTGTTTTGTTTTGTTTGGGACAGGGTCCCACTATGTAGTTCAGCCTGGTATCGAGTTCAATATGTAGTCCAGGTTGGCCTCAAACAAACTTGTGGCAATCCTCTTGCCTCAGCCACCCCAGTGAATGCTGGGATTACAAGTGTGTGCCTCCATGCCCAGCAAGACTTCTATGTAGCTTTGGAGAATCCTACCACTGTTTCTGTAACTCAAAAATTTTGTCCTGCAACAAAACTTATACAATCCAGTACCTTTGTGTTGAATCAAAAGGAATTAGATCAGACTTGATAAGATTTTTTTTAGAAAAAAAAGAGGAATAAAAACATTAAAAAATGTCTGCCTGTCACTCAGACTGTGTTCTTGATCCTCCGTACAAGAGTTTATTGAATTCTGTATTCTCCATGGCCTTGTGACGTGGTCTCTGTGCCCAAGGAGAAAGCTGGCCCCCGATAGGCGCCAGCTGCTAAGAATTCCCAGTTCAGCCAGTTTCTACGAGAACAGCTTTAACCTAATTTTTTAAACAATAAATTTCCTAAGAGAAACCAGCGGGATGAGGGTCCACAAGGCAATTCCGTGCTTCATGTGAACTATGGTGACAGAGCAAAGGAAGAAAGAAGAGATGGCTCACACAACCACTATCAAATGCCTTTGGTAATGACCTCTGCACCATCAACGCAGGGGCCGGGCTTCCTGTCCTTGTAGGGGCTTTGTGCCCGTGGTCTCCAGTCAGCAAACACCTGTGCCCATTCAGTGTATTTATTAAGCATTTTATATAGCTTAATCTTTTTCTTCTTCTTTCTTTGCACTGGGGATTGAACTCATGACCTTGTGCTTGCCAAGTAAGCGCTTATGCCACTGACCTATCTCCCCACCTTATGTTGTCTAGTCTTCAACACTAACCAGCCAGGGATGTAGCTCAGTGGCCCAGCCAGCTCCTGCCTGGCAAGTACGAGGCCCTGAGTTCAACTCCTGGCACCCAAAACTAAAATAACCACAGGGTATTGTTGTTTCTTGGTTCTACTGTAGTATCTTCGTATTACACAAGATTTGAGGGCACGGTGGAAATAAGGTGTGTTGAAATATAAAATCCAAAGAGCTGTATTTTTCTGCAGTTCCTAGACGGCGAGGGTCATTTGATACTACTGTCCTAACCAGGAGAACTCAGCTAATGTCGAAGCATATATACATGACTTCATTTTACGCTTTGTTATTATCTTTTAACCCAGCAGATCTCTCGGGAAACTGCTGGCCTCTCCCAGGATGTCTATTTCTTCCTGCCCAGTTAAAAATAAACACAACAAAAGGAAGTAGGATCAATTCTCCGCGAGCTGGCTCGCACCCAGAGGTGGAAGGAGGCGAGGGCAGCAGAGCCCGGGGCCGGCTATTTTGGAAGACAGGGAAACAGGGCCTCCACAAACACCCTTCCATGACCTGTGGTTTGAGAAAAGTGGCTCTGCGAGGTTCCCACACCACAGCTGTTCCTCTGTGTCACCGCCGTGGAAGGCAGGAAGTGGAATGGCACACACACGGGCGCGCTCGGGCGTGCGCTCTCCCGGACCGAGGGGCGTCCGCTGGCTCTCCCAGCAGTTCTGCTGGTGCAGCTTTTGAGATCAATTGTTAAGAGTGAGGGGAGAGATCCCATGAGAAAAGCGGGAGACTTTTAGGGCTTCTGTAAATACTTAAGTAGCCCTAGGCTGAAATAAAATCAGGTTGCAATTCTAGAGACATTTTTATTCATTTAATTCTGAGAACAGTGTTGAACAGGGATTTAAAAAAATATTTACAGCCACATGGGCCCGTGGGTCGCTTCCTGCATGGGCCATAGAAGAAATGGCATCAGAAATAGGTCTAATGTCAGCCACATTTGTAAGGGAGTAAAAATCGATCTAAGGCTTCTGCAGAGCTGGCTGTAATTAGTCATGCCTGATTCTGGGATTAAACTAATACTGAAAGGTGAAGACACGAAAATGAGTAGTTTCACTTTTAGTAAATACGTGTTTTTCTGTTTTGTACGTTCTATCTATGACTATTCTGCTACATTTTTAAGGCCGACCTCCTCGCTCTACCAGGGCAACTTGACCTGAATGTTGCTGCGAAATCTGCGTATGCTTATTTCTCTGGCATTCTGCAAGCTGCGCGCTGGGTTCCTAAAGGACCCCGCGCCCAGGGGCCGAGTGACTGACGGACCTGGGCCCCGAGAGTGAGAGGGCAGTGTCAACTGTGCCCGAGCTTGATGCCTCGGGGTGGGAAGGAAATCCAAGCTTCCATTCCGAGCTGGATACCCTGGCCAGAAACATGCCAGATGGGAAGGGACCGAGAGACGGCGGAGAGGGGTACGGGGAGGGTGGAAGTTTTTTATAAAAAAAAAAAAAGATGTGCATGTGTATGTAACAACTACACACGATGAATGCATTGTATGATTCACCCCAAACATGTACTGATAAAATAAAATTAAAGTTAAAAAAAAAAAGAAGAAGCGCGCCTAAGAGGGACGCATTCAAGAGTGACACAAGAAGTGCTCACACCCCACACTTTATGCATTCCTGGACGCCCTCTGGGAAGTTTCCTGAGCCAGCCATCTCTCTTCTGCCTGCAATTAGATGCGGTGACCAAAGGAAGTCACCCCAGTCCCCAGTGCCCGCCTTTGCCTCTGCCTCCTGTCTTAGGCCTGCCCTCCCTGGCCACTTCAGCGGCACGAACACGGGTCAACTCTCCAAACTGCCACTAGAGGGCGGAAAAGTACAAGACCTGCCTCAAATGCCTTCTCATTCGAAATCCATCCTGAAGATGTTCAATTAGACACCGGGCTGCGTTTTCACTCTTAGATCTACAGTTATTCAACGGTTTCCTTGTCTGACACTTCTTATCAGTGATGTGAATCGGATCAAAGTTATACATTATGTTTCCTACTTATCCCGGCTATTATAGAAATCTCTTTTAATATGTTCTTTCAGTCCTTTCATCTGTCTTTTGTATTTTAAGGTTATCTTGTCTGAATTCATCATTTAAAAATTTCACAAGGAAATTATAGTTTGAAGATTAGTTGAATTTATGACTACCACCAATGTGTATCCCAGGCATCTTCCCACAGCAAGAGAGAAAATGCTGAGTGGATTTAAGAAGTACACTGAGGGCCAGGGAGATAACTCACTAGAATAAGCACCGGCCTGGCAAGTGTAAGTAAGGTCTTGAGTTCAATCCGTGGTACCAAAAATAAATAATAAATAAATAAATAAATAAATAACTAGTACGCTGAACTGAAATTCACAACAGGAAGTCATTTCGTTTCCTCGTTATCTTAGCCATTTGAAGGCCTGTGCCTGTGGAAAGCCAGTCTCCCTGTGCCCTCTTGGTGTTCTGGTCTCTTGCGAGCCAGACTTCTGCTGCATAGTTCAGGCTGGTCTTGAATTCACTGTGCAGCCCAGGTTGCCCTCAGACTCACAGCAATCCCCCTGCCTCGGCCTCTTGCGTGCTCTATAGGCAAGCACGGCCATGCCTAGTGTCCATATAAACTTTTTTTAAATTTTGAATGATATAGTTTTCAAAAGTGTTCTCATGGTGCTGTCATTTTCAAATAAAATTTGATTAGTGTCTTACAATAAGAATTCCCTAAATCAACGAAAAGACTACTAAAATACATATTAAAAGAAATATACAACTACAAGGCTAATATTCAAAACTGGTTCCCAAATTGCAAACACTGCCCTGCTGTTTCCATGTTAGAAATGGTTGCCTCTGTGATTAGTTGCCTGGTCCATATGTTCTCCCAAATATTTCGAGAGCTAATTTTCTAGAATGCACGGCTGTGGGAGTGGGTGGCTTGAAAGCTGGGTGTTTTCCCACTGCCTGTACTGAGTTAGAACTCTATTGTGGAGAAGGCATTGCAGGCTACTTGTCATGTACCTATTTCTTCTTGGTCTCTCTATTCAAATTTCATGCTTGAGCCTCAAAGACTTCTTATGAGTTGCTAACTCTTCTCTTTGTGTAGCTTTAGCTACTATTTGCACAGCAAAGAAGACTAATGTCTAATATTAATCATAGTCATTGCATGCTGACCGCTCCACAAAGTGTTTTATTTGCATGCTTTAATTTAAACTTCTCCCTAATTCTGGTGTGTGTGTGTGTGTGTGTGTGTGTGTGCACGCACATGCGCATGTGTGCATGTATGTGCCCACATGAATGTGTTGTTGTATGCAATCTTCAAATTATAGGTGAGGAATGTGTGTGTTAGCGACAGACAGTGTCTCTTTAGAAGCCAACCCCTACATGGCTTCAAATCCACATATCGAAATTGTTCTGGCGCACCCTGTGCTCTGTGTGTCTGCTCTCACGCAGCCCTGCATTCTGTTCTGAAGGAGAGGAATGCAGCCAAGGCTTAGCCTTAAAGGCACATCCTCAGTCTTACCACTTTGTCACCTTTCTTTTCTCCTGAGAAGAACTCCTACACCCTCTACCCTGCTGATACACCACTGGATGCCAGGAGGCAGCCTGCTGAAGTATTCAGGCCCCTCTGCAGCAGAGGAGGACTCCTTGAGAGGGCAGAGGGTGTTTTGTGTCTTAAGCACGTGTAAGATCTGGCACCTTGCATGGTGTTATGGTTTGTGTGTAGTTGTCCCCCCAGCGCCTCATGCATCAGTGGGGCCTCTTCTGGAGTGTTTGATTAATTCTTGATCCAATTCTGGGGTTATGGGTGTGAGTGTTACATGTGCCCTGGAGAAGCCAATTGGCATACAGACTCCAGGAGGGGAAAGAGGTTAGCTAGCTGCTGCAGCTGCTGCCCTGCCCTCTGCTCTCTGCTGTTTGTCTGTGGCCACCATGCACAGCTGCCCTCTGCCATGCGCTGCTTTGCCTTGGAGCCAGCTGAGTATGGACTGAAACCTCCACTAACTATGAGCTAAATAAACCTTTCCTTCCTTCATCTTGAATGTTGGGTATTTTTGTCTCAGCAAAGAGAGAAGAGTAGCTGAGAGGGGACTCTGTGAATGAGGATTGTCCTGTTTGCCAATCAAACTTTGAAAAGAGCTGGCTAATCCCATATTTTAGGTGTTCATGCAATTTTGAAACAAGTAAATTTCACTTCTTATCAAGGCATTTCCTGCAAATGTATTAAAAATAAAGTTGTATTTCCTTTTAAAATTTCTAGATAACAGCATTTACAAATATTTAGAAAATATTGTGTTTTTTATGCTTAGTGTTTCTCCTAAGTTACATAACATTATGGAGCCAGTTAGTATTTATACTTAATATTTACTTATTTATTTATTTTTAATTTTATTTTATTTTATTTTTGGAAGAACCGGGGATTGAACTCAGGCCCTTGCGCTTGCCATCCAAGCACTTATTCTACTGAGCCACTTCCCTGGCCCCTATATTTAATATTTATACAGAATTCATACATTTCAAAAGACCAGACTGATTTCTCTCTGTTCTCTGTTGATGTGCTTTTCCACTGTGGCCACTGTGGCATCAGACTTTGGGTCCAGCTCCAAAGACTCCACTACCCTACGGAAACAAAGTGGTGCTGTTCTACTGCTTTGCTAGCTTGAGGCCACTGGGTACTCTTCAACCCCTTGGAATTCCTCCAAACACATCTCAGCTGAATGACACTAGCTAGGAATCTATCATGACACTGTTACTATATCATAACAGACCGTTTCTTGTGTTGGTCATAAAGACTTACCTGAAGCTGCACAGAGATGGATTAAGTTTTGTATTGATTCCATATACTGAAGAGTTAATTGCAAATGAAGGATGAAGTTTTCAGGAAATTTTTTAAGACAAAATATCATTTACCAAACAATGTCAGAGCATATGAGTGCTTATGTTTTGCTCATCTGAAAATATTTGTTGCCAATTCAACCCCTGAAGCCATTAAATACTGATGAAGCTTCATGAAGGGACTCACAATAAAACTTTCATTTCTTTGCATCTTACAGAGTGCCTGAGGCACAGTAGAAACTGAGTCAATATTTAGCTATCTGAACTTACTGGCTTTAGGTTTAAAGTCTATTGCTTTCTGCATGAAAAGCCACATACACAGTGGTAAAAAGAGTCGTTGGCACAAGCCTCGTCAGAGTTCTTATACTTTCCCAGGATGTCTAACTTTCTCTGAGGCAAACACTGTGGATACATTTCAAAATTCCTCTTCAGTTTTCTTCTAGTGTTTTAACTGAGCGTGACCTTGATGTTTTAGTGGGAAATGCTACAATCCCTTTGAGAAAGACAATTTCTATCAGAAGCCAAAGTGAAATGTGGTCTCATACCAAAATCCATTTAAAGCATAATAAAAAATGAAGCCAAAACTTGGAGTAAGCTGAAAAGTCTTCTCCTGAGGAGAAAATAATCCATCAGTATTTATGTAAATCAAAAGGATAATTCTACTTTATCTCTCTCTCTCCCTTCTGCCCTCCCCCTTCTTTCTCAACTTCCACCATGTGGATGTAGAGATAAAAAAGCTAGAGTGTTTGAGAGCAGAAAGCAATTTTTTTAACATCATGTTTTCTCCAGTTTCAGGTGAAAAGCAATTCCACTGGAGTTGTCACAATTGTAGTGCTGTTTCAGCCAGCTGAACAGGAAGTAAGCAAATGAGCAGTTACAGGCTCAGCACAAACGTTCGTGGTAAAACACACTGAGAATGTTCACTCAAGTGCTAACGAATTCCTATAATTTTAGAAATATAAGACTTATGAAGACCTTTTCTTACAATCATTTCTAGTTTTACACCACAAATACTTCGTGTAGAGGAGCACAATTGCCAAGGACCGCCCAGTTACTGACGTATCACACAAGCGCATTTATGTGTTCAAATTCCAGAGCAAAGTTTTTTACCTCCCGATCCCCCCACTAACCAGTTATTGAATATTTGCTTCAAAGGCGAGATACTTTTCTGTGCTTTTACACTCCTTAGTTCATAAGCTTAAGTTATTAGTCTCTTTTGCAATAAAGTCAAATTGATAGACGGTTGCCTGGCTCTCAGTTAACTATATAACGTGCAACTTTATCTATTAGTCGCCCTGACCGAGCCAAATTTAAAAGAATACATCTAGCCTCACATGATATCGGCAAACAGCTCTGAGGCTGGGCTTTTTTTTGCGTCCTTTCATTAGTATTTATTGAAGGCCACTGTTTGCATAGCTCGGCAAGGCATGGTAGCAGCAATTTCTAAATGTAAGCACAGTTCCTAAGTGGAAAGCAATAACCAAGTGAGGGCTGAACTTGCAAACACGACCTGTGCCTGGACAGTTGGCAGTGGCACAGGTGGCACCGGTTATGTGAATGGCGGAGGGCGCAGGAATGAGGGTGAGGCTCGTATTCAGGTCGTGGAAGTTTAACCCTTTAAAGACGGACATCTTTTCCTTTGCTTTGCCTTTTTTTTTTTTTTTTTTGGCAGAACTGGGGATTGAACTCAGGCCTTTGCACTTGCCAGGTAAGCACTTATTCTACTGAGCCATCTCAACGGCCCCAGACATCTTTTTCTCTAAATAAACCAGTTTTGAAAATCCTCTCTAACTTCAGCCTGTATATTTCCTGCTGTACATAGAATCCCAGCTGGAGTAAAGACTTTTCAGTGGCTGGCGAACTGAAACACGCTGGATCACAGTCCAGAGAGAACGTGACTCAGAACACGGTACGCGTGTACCGATCTAAAGAGATCCTGCAAGCTTTAAAAAGCAGAACCTTCACTGTCTTTGGCAAAATTGTATTTTCCTTCTAAAAGTGAAATATAGAAGGAAAATGATGGGCCGGGCAGATAGCTCAGCGGATTAAAGCACCTGTTTAGGCAGACACAGGAGCCAGGGTTCGATTCCAGGCATGCCATGCCTGCTCCACCCCCAGGGCACACTGAGGCAGCGACTGAGACTGGGCGTGATGACGCACGCCTGTAATCCCAGCGTGTGGGAGGCTGAAAAACAGGATGGAGCACTAGAGTCCAAGCTGCATGGTGAAACCTATGTACTAAATACATTTAAAAAAGAAGGAAAATGGAATTTCAGCTTTAGTACAGGATCAGCGATGCATTCAATATTTATTGAATAAATGATGGCACTTGTCAGAACAGTAGATCTGTTCTAACCTTAGAACATTAGGGATCTTTGCACGAAAGAGGAAACTAAAATTTAAACGTGAAGAAAAGAAATACATTGGCATGTTGAATAGTCATACATATTTTTCTTCAAATACACATAAATGACAAATTATACAACTATTTTGCAAACTTCTTAAAAAACATTATCAAGATCTTTGGTTTCTCTACTTTGCCCAGACCTAACCGAGAAAGAACCTGGTAGATTTTTGCTCTGTGGAAAGAAGAGTGGATGCGCCTGAGGGCTGACGACTTGGCGTATGCTAAATTTCAAAGAGCGCCTGTGAGTTCACGTGAAACCCGCAGAGGGCGCTGAGGCTGAACTCTTGTTTATTTCCTTCCATTAGTGGTTACTTATTTATTTTATTCTTTGCGGTACTGGGGATTGAACTCAGGACCCTGCGCTTGCCAGGCAAGCACTTATTCTACTGATCTATCACCCCAAGCCCCACTAGTGGTTACTGAAGGCCACGGTTTGCACAGAGTAGTGGAAGCGGCCGCTGGGTCTTACTCCTGGAGGTTGCAGTCCAGTAAGAATATAAAAGCATTCTAGAGGCACGTTCGCAAACACGCTCCACCACGGGAGTTAGTATGTGGGAAACAAGCAGAATTCTGTGACTGAGTGTGGAGGAATGAACCCACTGGGAAAAGCTTTAGGAGTTGTCGGGAAGGCGCTTCGGCGCGTGCAGCAAGGAAGCTGAGGATCTGGCTGCGGGAGGGTGCGGGGACAGCGGCGACGGTCCCACGTGCGTGGAGCACAGGCGGACTACACCTCAGGCCGGTGGGCGCGCCGGGGGCTTCGAACATGGGCACGGGGTGGGGGTGGGGGCAGGTGTCACACAGGCCCGGAATGCGGCAGCTTGGTTCTGTCCTATCTGCAGGCCTTCTGAATTAGGGGTGCGACAGTGATGGTGACCGTGCAGGTCCTTAAGCAGCGACAGTGCGCGGGCATCCCGCGGAACGCTCACCGCCCCTCCGCACTTAGGCGTCCCGTCGGACCGCAGCAGCAGCGCGGATAACGACTCTCAGTTTCCAGGAACAGAGCGTGAGCCTTCACGTGTCTAGTTATCCTGCCCGGGATTGCTGCCCATGTGTGTGGCTTGGTCACAGCGCTGATCTACCAGTCACTCGAGATGCTTGGGGGTGAGAGGGTGGGTAGGGGGGACGGAGGACCGGAGAGCGGAAGCAGGTGGGACGTGCTGGGCCAGCGCTGCAGGTGGAGGGAGTCCCGGAGGTGGGGCGGACAGAGGGCAGACTGGAGGTGGGGTGGGGGGAGAAAGCGCCCGCTAGTTAAGGATAGAGGGGAGATTAGGGGAGGCACGGTTGGAGGAACATCACAATTTCAGTTTCGGATGAAGTCTGAACTGCGCGATTATGACTTCTGGAAAAAAAAGTTGATCAAAAGCAAAAACTTACTCTTGGAAATGGTTCTACAACACTTTTGCTCTCCTCAGCCCCCTCCTCCGGGCTTCACTACTTCCCTGCGGAAAATTGCATTTCATATGAAAGGAGTTCTATAATATTCAAGCATCAGGATTAGTAAACGACAGCTTTTAGGCCAAACCTGGGCTAGGTTTCTACTTTGGGTGGCCAATGGATTCAGTGATGTTTCCATCTTTAAATGGATTGATTTTTTTTTTTTTTTTAAAGGAAGAGGAATACTTTGTAATACTTGGAAATTACACAAAATCCAGTTTCAAGCTTCAAAGACAAGTTTCCTTGGGACAAGCTGGTCTCAGCTGTCCACACATTGCCTATGGCTCTTCTTAATCTGCTGTAGCGGAGCTGGCTGGGCCTTCAGGACCAAAATATATTAATCATTAAGCTGTTTATTGAACAGTTTGGGAACCCTGGGCCTGCATACTACCCTACTTGCTTGATGGCTTCTCATTTCTAAATTTTTTTTAATTTAGTAAGTAATATTGTCCAAATATAGTATAGTTAGGTAATTCTAAATTCATCCTCCTACTCTCTCTTCTTCCCCCTCTCTCTTTCTCTCTAAATTTTCTATATTGTCAAAAGTTGAGAACAAAAACATTTAGAAGTAAATTTTTTTAACTTTTCTAAATAACTAAAGACTCATATGAAACACTGCTGCTTTGAAGTGAACCTCACAATATAATCATAAAATGAGTGACTCAGCTTCATTAGGACATATGTATGCATCTATATATGTAATATAAACTATTTATGATGTAGAAGTTATAAAATAATAATGAAACAATCCATTAGCAAGACAAATACAGCTGATATTTCTTTCTCTTTTTCAGCTGATATTTCTGGACCAAACAGAAAAAAACCCATTGCCTGTAGGAATAAGATGAATGTCATTTCACTTGTCTTTGCCTCTAAAGATCATCTTTCTGCAGTTTCCTTTCCCTTGATGGATTCCCCGTTAGTTGAAACTCCCAGTAGAACACTAATGCATCTGAGCGTCGTAGAGTTTGCTCTGAGTGGTAGTGGATTTGCTGCAGTTTCTCAGAGGCAGACTTGGCAATGCTGATTGAAAGCTGAGCTCAGCTGTCTAAATATGCAGCTGTGTGATGCTGGACACTTTGGGGTGAAATCCTTTTCCATAGCACACTCATGCGATGCACACGATAGGGAAGAGGTGTCTGTGTGCTCAGAGTTGGTTCCCTCAGAGGGCTCGCTGTCACGTGAGCACATGGCCTAAGATATCACACTTTGTATGTTTTATATCCCATCATTAGGCTGTACACTGAGGATGTGGAAGCATTTTTGAAAGAGAATGATGTCTTTCTCATTTTGATTGCCTTCTGTTTTATTTTTTATATTTTTTTTCCTGTATTTTAGGGAAGGGTCTACAGGGTGCTCATGGTTTCAATACTAGATTGGACTCATAATGATCTGCCTTTTTATAGTCTCCCAAGAGCTGGAATTATAGGCATGCGCCACCATGCCCAGTCTCATTTGCCTTCTCAAGCATGCCCTGGAGGCAGGCCCAGGGATTGAACCCCTGGCCCCTGCACCTGCTTGCAGGCGCTTTACTCCCCATAAACAGGGGATAGTTTCTCACAGAGAGTAACCCATACATGCTCCCAGATTAGTACTAAATCCTTAACAAAATCAAAACTATGGTCCCGAAACAGCATGGTTGGAGTTACAGAGAAGAATTCTGGGGATCTAGCAGTGGGGTCCTATCCTGACTGTACCGCTGTCTACAGAGTCACCTTCTACCTCTCAGCTGTGTGCGCCAGCAAAACCCTCGGAACCTCAGGCTATTTATCTGCAAAATGATGGTGGTGGTGGTGGTGAGAGTAAAAAGTCATAACCCAAATGATTCAATAGTGGAATAAAAATAAAATGTTAGAGCTTGGTGCCAATTAATTATTAATTAATAATTCCAATTAATTATTTTCTAATTATATATTTATAAATTCAAGGTACTGTTCCAGAGTATGAGGAAGAGTTGGTAACTATTCCACTTATAATATGCCCTATTATAAAGTTCACCTATTTGCTCCAATAAATGAACTGAATCAGAGTTCTAGTATGGAAAAAGCAAAAGTGACTAAATCACAAGAGGACTCTGGAATCCTAGAGTGAACGCCGCTGCTCCTCAGGGGATGACCTTCCTAAAGAACCAAGGAGCCACCCATGTGCATAGGAAATATGCTTATCCGAAGAGAGTTATGGCTGTACTGAGGACATGGAGTGAGTCCAGGGAGGAGGCTCAGGGCTGGGAACATGCAGGGCAGGTGGCTGTTTCCATGCTCTTCTGTGGCACTCGGGCCACTGTGCAGAGAGCCCTGCTGGCTTTTTCTTTGTAGATCACACCAAGAAAAAATAGTCATAGAGTCCTTTAGATTTTCTCCAACTAAAACAAACACAAGATTCCATGGGTCATGCTGAGTATGCTCAGTGGCCTTTTGGAATTTTCTATTCTAGGACAATCTCTATAGAAAGGCTATTTATTTCCTGTTTTGTTTTGTTTGTTTGTTTGTTTTAGGGAAGAGTCTACAGCATGTTCAGGGTCTCACTACTAGATTGGACTTGTAGTTATCCGCCTGTTTACAGCCTCCCAAGTGCTGGGATTACAGGCGTGTGCCACCATGCCCAGTCTCAGAATGGCTATTTAGAATAAAGGGCAGATGCCATGTTTGAGTAACAGATAGATTAGATTTTTTTTTTAAGTGTGAAGTCATGCAATATTCAGTGCTTGTCTCTCTAGGTCGAGGAGAACCTTCACTCCCCTGCAAGCACAGCACGTACTATCCAGACAGTGATAAATACTAAGGAGCTTAGTAGAGCTATCTATGTCAGAATGGGAGGTTTGAATTGGGAAAGATAGTTGAAAACTTTAAGGAATAAGATTGCTTCACTCTATCACGAGCCTGGAGATTAAAAAAAAAATAGTAGTCAGAATGGAATAGAGTTGGAATAAAAGAAAACAAAAAACAGGGATTCTTTGTTTTCCTAAAATTCAATTGCTTCTCATCAAAAGTCACTTTGGGGATGCTCAGAGTGATGTTCTTTGCAGTGTGAAAGGGGAAACCAGCCATGCTCTGGTGTGCTAATTTAACACGTTTACTTCTCTCTGGTAGGCTAAGGGTACCAGGTCCTAATCCTTGGGTATTGTAAAATTTACTCTATTTGGAAAAAAACAAAAAACTTCTTGGCAGTTGTGATTCAAATTAAAGATTTTGTGAAAGAGAAATTATTCTGGATATCCATGTGTATACTAAATATTATTCTGGGTATTACTAAAAATGGAAACAGTGAGGAGAGAGAGAGAGAGAGAGAGAGAGAGAGAGAGAGAGAGAGACAGAGACAGAGACAGAGACAGAGACAGAGACAGAGAGACAGAGACAGAGAGAGACAGACAGAGAGACAGAGAGAGACAGACAGAGAGAGACAGACAGAGAGAGACAGACAGAGAGAGACAGACAGAGAGAGACAGACAGAGAGAGAGAGACAGAGAAACAGACAGAGAAACAGAGACAGAGAAGCAGAGACACAGATGTACATAGAGAAAGAGGTGCAGAGAGAGGACACATAGAGAGAAATAGACAGATAAACAGAGATAGAGAAAGACAGAAAAAGAGAGAGACAGAGATAGAGTGACAGTGAGAGAGAGATGGACAGAGAGAGAGAGAGGCAGAGACATACAGAGAGAGAGATGCAAAGAGAACACAGAGAAAGGCAGACAAACAGAAAGACAGAGAAAAAGACAGAAAGAGAGAGAGGCAGAGGCAGAGAGACACTGAGGGAGAGACCCATAGAGAGAAGAAAAAGACAGAAAGAGACACAGACACAGAGACAGAGACAGAGACAGAATGAGAGACTGAGAGAGAGGAGAGAGGTAAAGAGTAAAGTGAAGTAGCCAGACACCAAGGAGTGCTAGCGGCCACCACAGTAGCAGTCTCCTCTAGATTGCCCTTAGAAACTCTGGAGGGAGCGCGGTCTCGCTGTACCTTGATTGTGCCCAGTGAAAGCGCTGTGGGCTCCTGGGCTCAGGAGCCGGGAGAAGACAGAGGTGTCCCATGCTCAGCCGCAGGTCTGCAGTGGCTCATCACATGATTGGGGAGCAGAGCCGTAACTGATTTTTAAGCTCCCTCAGTGATGACAGATTTCTTGGTTCCATTTGCTCATTGTTCCCTCTTACACTCATTATCAGACATTACAAAGTTATTGTTTTTCCTTTTGGCTGTTTGATTACACTGCGTCTGACTTTGTAAACACAATTTCTTTGGCTTAATTTTAGAATGCTAAGTCATAAAACAATGTCTATGAGTTACCACTGAAATTCTCAAAGAAATAATTTCTTTTCCATGGAACAAATATTTATCAAACTGTATGTCAATTAAGCCAACTAATTATACCCTTAAGAAACGTAGTTTTCAAGTTTATCAAAACTGTACAGTACAGATGTTCACATTTTAATGTGTATCTGTCTGAAAAAGCAATAAAGTAGCTTAGTCACACAAGGACATCAGACAAACTACAGTCAACTATTTGAAGGGTCTCAACAAGTGTTCTCCTGTCAGAGTTATGTGAAAAGAATCCAATTCAAAGATTAAATGACATGAGTAATGAAATAATGCAAGTCCTGCTTCCCTAGTGAGTAAAAAGAATCTCTGAGATATTCCTCTTTGCATCATGTTCTAGATCAACTGTTTCGCTGGTCTGAGCAGTACACTAGTGGCAAGAAAGGTTCGGTGAGTATCTCAGAGCACCTGTTAACTGGCAGCGTGAAGCTTGTATACAGGTTCTGTATGTCATCAATCAATATAGCAACACACAAAGGCTACGTTTCTTCAGTTTCTAAAAAGCTACCTTGAAAGCGAACAAGCCCACCTCTCTAGAATAATGAAGAGTTTCCTCTTCTGTAAAATGAAAAAGCCAGCCTTGCCAGCTACTGTCCTAATTCTAATGCTTTGTGAGTCTAAGATGCAGACCCAGGTGACCATGCTAGTATCGGGGGCACCAGTTTCCAAAAGGACAAAAGAGCTTATGCTACTGCTGAGCAGAGAAGGCAGCAAGAATCGGGGTCTGGGGGTCTCAGTCCTACTGCCCTTTGGAATTCAGGGCTATGGTTTGTACTGGGCAGCACTTCTTTTAAGAGGCAGCTTTTTGTGCAGTTTTCCCAGTATACAACGCATGCCCTGTGTAAACGGTTTCCTTCTGTTTCTTTCACTCAGATTGTTTCAAGGCATGTGTTGAATGAGCAGTGGAATCACTTTGGATGATCTTGTCCTCAGTTGACACATTTACTTATTTTTAATCCAGCTACGGTTAAAGCCCAAAGTGAGCTCATCTCTCATGCTAGGGAGGAATGTGCACCCCACAGGTGAGGAGGAAAAGGTCCAACCCTTTCACATCCTTGGGGATCATTTCATGCACTACGGTTCAGCTTAGAACTCTTAGAGCTGTAGCACTGCTTCTTTAACTCCCCTAGGAAATACATTAAAATCATCCAGACAAATCCCAGAAATCATTTTTAAAATATCATGAAGTTTCAAAAGTTATATATCACTTCATACTTCAGAGTTTGGGAAAGAGAAATGTATAATTTAAGAAAATGTAATTAATATTAAGGCTTCAGGAGATTAATAATGAAAATCTTGAATGCAAGGTTTTTATGTAATTGTACCACATTTATAACACTCTTGTAATAAGCCATAAAAACTTTGCAACTGAAAGGTGCTGTGATCCTGAATAGACCATTTTAATTCCTACATACTGGAAGCACACAGCACAGTTCTGCTCTTCAGTTAAGAATAATAACAACACAGAATGGTCCTGCTTTGGGAAGGATCAACTTTCCCAGAAGAGAAGCAAGAAGGATTCTAGACCTTTCTAGGGCTTCCCACTGCAGACCTCTGACTGAGACACTGTCCCACCCCCACCTCGTCCTGGGCAGCCTGGAGGTAAACCTGTTCAGTTCCTCCTGGCTTCCAGTGTCCACAATCCAATCTCTCTGTCCACAACTCTACAAATGAAACCTCCTTTTTTTTTTTTTCAAATTATGCTTCTATTTGCAGAACAAAAAATATTTAAAAATAATGCAACTGATAATTGAATAATGGTTCTTGGGAAAGTCTATTTTAAGACTAAAACAGCAAATAAAATTTGCGTATATGGGATTTATACACACACGATGCCCCATTTGCAAAACTGACTCTACTGGTATCTGCACAAGGAATTATCTTAAAAGCTTGGATAAATAGTAAGTCTTTCCACTAGTCCTTCCTTCAAAAGGAACAGTGAAAGTGCTAAACAGGACAAATGCTAACTGAGAGAAAGCCTCCGAAACTTGCTTTCAGTATCGTGTCCTACGACTCTAACAGAAGGTCCACAGATAAGGGACTAAACATACAAAACTGTTTCTTTGCTGTTGGTGGTGAAGCAGAAGCAATGTGTTACTGATTGACCTACGTGTGGAATAACTGATCTTGGAAATGCACGATCTCTCATTTGTAGACATCTTCACACAGGGCCGTTTTCTCTTCTTAGCTGTGCAACTAGCCAGAATTGCTTAAAATGCTACCTATATCTCCTCGCTCACAAAATGAAAAATTGGAAGTGTCTCCTGGTATGACTGTATAAACAAGTGCCTCCATTGTATTTGTTATCAGTATTTCTGCTATTATTTTTATTACCTGAAATAATTACTGCCTAACATGGATACGTAGAGATACAGTTCCACGAATGCTTTCAAAAAATTCTGTTTGCTACTTTATATATATATATATATATATATATATATATATAATTTATTTATTTATTTTCTACAGGGTCTCACTACATAGTTCAACTCATAGTCATCCTCCGGTCTCAGCCTCACCGGCGCTGAGATTACAGGCACGTACTACCACCACCCACGCCCAGTTTCCAGGCCAGCACAGCACCTGGGATTCCAGGGCCAGCCCAGCACGTGGCACCAGGTTCGAATTCAGATCCTTATGCTTGCCTGACAGGCGCTTAGCCTGCTGAGCTATCTCTCCAGCCTATAAATATATAACCATAGTAGGTTTACTCAAGATAATGCTATCATAATAAATTACTTCACGGAAGTTCTGAAGCATGATCTCAGTTGTATAAATAGTTTTTAAAGTGTTTTCACCCAAGGAAGTTTAATTTCTGTCATCACTTATTTCTCACAGAGCCCATCTGCCCAGAAGTACCTAGCATTACCAGCTGCATTTGTGCGTCACATCAGTGCAGTGTTCCATTAGCGAGTCCACATCTAATTTGCTAGTTAAAGCACACTCTGGAGGGTCCGCAGACAACTCCCAAACCCCCTGTTTTCATTACATCAAAGTGAGTATCTTGGGGCCGGGGAGATGGCTCAGTGGAATAAGCGCTTGCCTGGCAAGCTCAAGGGCCTGAGTTCAATCTTCAGTTCCCCAAAAAGAAAAAAGAAAAAGAAAAAGTGAGTATCTTCCCTTGCTGGTAAATGTGTGGGGTTTCAGAAGGCCACTGTGCAAGCTGGTGAGTCTTGTTTTCCTAATTGATGTTTTAATTAATTTTTCTCCAACTTGCTCCACTTGCATCCTTTTCCTTGCAGGTGTCTGCAGTACTTCCCAGGGAGTGATGCCTCTGCTTGGAATGACAGACCCTGATGAAACCATCCTCTGGGCAAGTCAAGCAGTAACAAGGACAAGACTTAGTGGAAGTCACCACTTCCTGTCACTTGTTGAGTCCCTGTAACGTGTACCACCATTTAATCGATTTCTATTTTCTCCCCAGGTTGTACGGTAACCATGAAAATCATGACCATAACCTCTTCCCCTGCTAACCTCAGGGCTTATGTGTTAAAAGACAAAGAGCAGGCAAATAGCCAAGGAACTTACAGCTTTTAGTCAATTCCCCTACAGTAATCAGTCCACAATATAATTAAAAATTGATAGTCACTCAGATGTTCTGAAATTAGTAGCTAATAAGAATGGGACATTATTTCCAAGTGACCAGTAAAATAAAACAAAATGAGGGCCAGCCAGATAGCTCAGCAGACTAAAGCATCTGCTTAGGCAGAGCACTGTGGCTGGGGTTCCATCTCCCATGTGCTGTGCTAGCCCTGCCCCCGGGAATCAGTGAGATGGTGGTTGAGACTGGGCTTAGTGGCACGTGCCTGTAATCCCAGTGCTTGGGAGGGTGAGAACAGGAGAATCACTATAAGTCTGATCTACATAGTGAGACTCTGTAGACCCTGTACTAAATACATAAAATATAAAATAAAACTTAAAAAGCGTTAGCTTAATTTTGAAAGTTTATGAGTAAGTTTTTACAAATATATTAATGTATTGGAATCTTCCACTAATGTAACTAAACACAGCATACACTAACCAGTCCTACTGCAAGTTGTACAGAGCAGAAGTGGAATGAAGATTGAGAAGGGCAGAAGAGAGCCAGGACCCAAGCTGAGTCCAGTTCTACAGCTTAGAAAAAAGATGCAAGCCACAACATTAAGGGAAACACAATGAGAATATTTGCTGGCATTGTGTGTCCACTAACTGTAGATGCTCTGGCTGATGGACCTATAGAATAGGTTAGTTTACTAAAAAGCAGTGCCTTTGTGTGTGTACCAGATGTTTTTCAAACAATTTTATATTTATTTATTTATTTATTTATTTTGTGTGTAGGGTCTTATTATGCAGGCTAAACTCATGATTCTCCTGTTTTCAGCCTCCTCATTGCTGGGATTGCAGGCATGCACCACCATGCCAGGACTCGGTCACCGGTTCAGTGTGCCCCAGGGGCAGGGCTGGCGGGGCAATGTGGTGCCAGGGATCGAACTCAGGTCCCTGTGCTTGCCTAAGTGGGCACTTAATCTGCTGAGCTATCTTGGCCGGCCCTCAAAATAAACTTTAAAATCTAAAGCTTTGTTAAGGAGAAAAGAAACAAACTAAAATGAAAAGCAGAAGTGTTAAAAAAAATAGCTCCATGTTGAGTTGTTTGGATATTAGGTTTATTCTGTATATAAGTCTCTTATTAATATATTGATAATAATTGTTAGGTCAAAAAATATCAACTCCCCAAATAGTGTGATCTATTTCTTTGTCATCACAAAACCATCTAGATGTTCATTTGGGTGAAATATCTCTGACTCATTCAATGGATAGTTTTTCTAAGTTTAACTAGAAGTAGATGAGATCCACTTGTTGTTCATCGAAACAAGTGTCACTGTAGGGAAACCCCTCCAGAAGCCCCTCTAATTATTTTATACTGATCAGCTCAGACAATGAAAGTTCCTGCTAATTGATTACTTCAATGGCTGATGCTTCAAAAAAGTCACATTTCTCTTTGAAAGCGAAAGCATTGTTACCCGGATATAGTTTGTTATTGTGTTCTAATATCTTCAGTAAACTCAATTGTAATTTGTTTTCTGTTTTCTATACTGAGTTTCATTAATTAAATGCTGTTCCACTATTAAGCTTTATATTGCCAAAGGCATAGGCGAAAACCATATAAATGGAACACTTTCAGAAAACATTAGCCTTATTATTATTTTTTTTTACTTCACATGCTAAATCCAAATTTCATTTTCTGTTGACTACTAAAAGAGTTCAAAACTTAATTCTATTAACTTTAAGTGCCTTCTAATCCCAAGTATTTAGCCTTGTGATCATTTTTATCTCTGAATAACAGTCATCATTTTCTCTTCCTCTTCTTGTCATAGCCATCCAGTTTCCATGGAAACTATAGAGAAAGAAATGAAATGGCAAAACACCTCTGATTTAGGTCTATGTTGATGGAGATGTTTTTCTAGGAGCCTCCATGATTTTGATGGGTAAGAATAAGCACTGTGGTCAAAAAAATAGTGTAGAACTGCAGTTGATATTTTAAAGCCAGGAAATTATATTTTTAACTAAGAGAATGTAACACTTGAGGGTTACTTGGTAGTAAGACAGGGAATGAGTTTTTGTATTCTTCATTATATTTTACTCTACTGTATGGATTTTCTGTTAAAATATATAACAATACTAATAACCTTTGAAAAGATAAGATTTGCTGAATTCTTTATAATAGATTTCATGTTTCATTTCTCAGAATCAGTGTATGTACGTTTTAGGTACATATGTAGAATAGAAAAATAACTCCCCAATACATACAATTTGGTTTACAGAATTCTTACTAAATTTGCTGGGAGCTTTGTTCAAAGAACTAATTACTTCCACTCTTTGCTGCTCTCTAAATCATACTATAAAATTAAGTAACCATTTCCAATTTACATTCAAGGTAATCATATTTGAATTTGAAGGAATACAAGGGAAACTGGCTACCATAGTTGTTGGTTCTAGCAAGGAAGCCTTAATTCACACTCTGTAAATACTTTACTGGATATTGTTGCTTTGCAAATGGATGCGTATGTGTTGCTTACAGCATAAATATAAACAACCCTCTGAAACAAAGAGCTTGGTTAATAAAAAGGGAGGTAAGCAAGACTCTAACAGTTAGTAAAGTGCGTAGATTCTGAGGAAACAGAGAAAGCTTCTTTTGCTCTTCTGACAGTAAAAATTACAGTTTCTAAAGCATCATATTTTTCCTTCAATATTTTCTCTAGAAGAAGGAGAGAAAATGGGAGCACTTTTTAGCTCCTTGAGAATTCAACTGCAATTACTTTTTTTTTTCTTTTTGCAGAACCAGAGATTGAACTCAGGCCCTTGCGCTTGCCAGGCAAGCATTTATTCTACTGAGCCATCTCCCCTGCAATCACTGTTAACCTGGAACTTCAAGTCCACTGAGGACTGCAGACCAAAGAGAAGCGATCATGAAATTCACACAGCAACAAAGTGAAAACCCTAAGACAAAAACAAATAGAAGAATGGATTTTGCAAAGCCTTCGTGCCAACAATCTCTGAAAGAAAAGTTAAGAGCAAAAAAAATAAATAAATAAATAAATAAAAAATGGTGTCTTTTTTTAAAACCTAGAAGATTCAGTCTTTTTACAGCCTAATATAAGAAAGTAACTTCTAGGGCAGCTAACTCCAATACCCAAAGAAATAGTTTTAAAAAAAATTATTGGTTTATTTAATTGGTGTAGTGTCTTGGTATGCAGCTCGGACGTGTAGTAATTCTCCTGTCTCAGCCTCCCCAGCACTGGGATTACTGGCATGTGCCACCTTGCCCAGTTTCAGCAGCTATCTAGGTGTGGGACTGGCACAGCATGTAGTACCTAGGATGGGCCCCAGGTCCTTCAGCTTGCCAGCCAGGCATGGAGACCACCAAATTATCTCCTGGGCCAATAGCTTTTATTTTTATGTAAATATTTCATATCTTAGGAAGCCACCAAGGAAACTATGGTATTTATTGTAACCTGGAAACTATTTTAGGTTAATTAGTATCTTAAGCCAAGTTCTCATCCTCCACTTCCTCCTGACCTAATAGAAAGTCTATTTCACATATAAAAATTAATAGGAAATGGAAATATCAACCTAGAAAAGTTTGATAGGAAAGTTATTCTAGGCCAGGGGTGGTGGCACAACCTGGAATTCCAGCGCTCAGGAGGCTGAGGCAGGAAGATCATTCAAGTTCAGGGCCAACCCGGGCTACATAGTGAGCTCAAGGCCAAGGCCAGCCTGAATCACATAGCAAGAACCTGTCCCCCCACCAAAAAGAAAGAGAAAAAATTATTTTAAAGGAATTAGAGAGAAAATTATTTTAAAGGAATTATACATCTACTTCCTATTTTAATATGCTACTCTCTTTGACTAAAGTAGGAATGCTGCTAAATCAGATAGAGCACACTGTGAATTATAAAATATTTACCATCGTTTCCTAATCCTCCCACCTCATACACACTAAGAAAGGCTTAGAGGCCAAGAATCCCTGAAGCAGTGACAGCACTTATTTAGCACCATTTCTGTCTAAAAGGAGGCAGGATTTCTTAAGAAATGGCTGATTTTTAGAAACAGGGAAGAAATGTACAGAAAGAACCTGGGTATTGTGTTTTCTGCACAGCAAAAGGACTCGTGGCAATTAATGGCGCCAGCGGAAAGGTGGCATCCACCTTACTAAGCTCCCAAGGACAAACTGAATGAGCAAATAAGAACAGAAAAATCCACAAATTCATAATGATAAAAAAGGGAAGAAAAGACACAAGTAAAAGACTTCAATTCATGGCTGGGGAGATGGCTCAGTGGAATAAGCGCTTCCCTGGCAAGCACAAGGATCTGAGTTCAATCCTTGGTTCCGAAAAAAAAAAAAAAAAAAAAGATTTCAATTCTCCCAAAGAAGTGAGCATGGTACCAGTTGCTTATTATTGAATTTCTAGTTGTTGAGGTACAATTTTTTTATACAAGGTCTTACTATGTAGTCCAGGCTGGCCTTGAACTCACTATGTAGCCCGGGCTGGCCTGAAACTTAAGCAATCCTTATGCCTCAGCCTCTCAAGTGCTGGGATTACAGACTCATGCCACCATTCCTGGATATGGGGGAGATTTTGAGGAGAATTCTAATTAATAGATGCTGAAAGAATGATAGGGTTGGATATTGATTATTTATTTGAAAAACCTAATGAGATGGCTGATTCAGGGAATGGATACCACTGCTGATGAAAATATTTAACAAAAGTGGACAGGAAACTTCTAGGACAAAATAGTTATGTTGTAACTTCTTAACACACTGATCCAACTTGAGGTAGTTTAGAAGTAAAACAGCATGATTTTCCTTTTGTTGTAGTGAAATATCTTGGTATACAGCGAACCTCCTGTGAAATAAAAATAACATCTTTGTTTTATGCTTCATGAATCCTTATAGACTGCAGCACATAGAGAAAGTCAAGATTGATGATACTGCTGTGAAACCATTTTAACTGGGAGATCTACACCCAGACAGGTGGTTCAGTTTCTTGAGCTACATAATAGAGCTAAGAGTTCGCTTCTCTACATTACAGGAGACCGAAGGAAACACTATCAACATGAGACAAATGCGGGAGTGTTCTGATCCCAAGTGGAGCAAATCAACTACTAAAGAGAAATTTGAGAAAAACTTAATAATGATAGATGTTCATTTTGCTAAGTGTGCTGATGGCCTTGGGGATGTGTATAGGCAGGTTCTAACTATAGAAGACACACATGGAGGGACGTCCTGTGTTAGACATGTGGAGGAAATAGTATGACGTCAGTGATTTGTTTTACTGATAGAAAAAAATTAAAGAATAAACAGTGATTGTGGCAAAAAGTTGGTAATTTTGCTGGACTGTAAGCGATGGGTGTAAAAGGAGAGGTTCATGGTACCACTTGTTCAGCTTGAAAAGTTGAATGATTTCTTTTATCTTTTGAAAATATGCATGCAAAACGCACAGGGATCTACATGTGCGCAAATCGGCTTCAGTAGAGAATGTCTGGGGACCAACATGACTCTTAGCGCTACCATTTACACATGGTATGACAAGGGCTAATCAGTCTTCTTGTCTGTAAAATTAGGGAACCTATGAATAGCTTCCTAATATTGCTGCTAGGAATAAATTGAGTAATTTTTCCTTAGCACACGGCAAGTGATCAACTAATGTTAACCTTTCTTATTATTAATTTATTATCACCATCTTCATAATTATTAAAATAGAAATAGAACAAGAGTCATTATGCACTGTTCCAAAATTCAAGTAAGTGCTTTCAAATACATTTCTTCATCCCATTAATAATATATTTGGTTTTACTGTAATACATTTGAGTTTTTCAGATTCCTTGGGATTTGGGGTGTTTTTCTCTTTTCTTGAAAATTTAAATGGTGCTACCTATTTTGTAAGCCATGTGGCCAAGTTAGTTTTGAAAGAATAAAGTTATCACTCTACACAAAAGCTTCATGTTGTGGCCTAGGGACTCATTTCGCTTTGGATAATGTTCTTTGGCCTCTTCATTAATAGCATCCACCAAAGCAAACCTAATAGGAGCATGGCATTTGAACTTCCATGTTGTTGAGATTTTTTATAAGTAAAGAATTGTACAATATTTTGTAGAAAATAGGTGATACAGGGCCGGGGAGATGGCTCAGTTGAATAAGAGCTTCCCTGGCAAGCACAAGGACCTGAGTTCAAATCCCCAGTTCTACCAAAATAAAATAAAATAAAATAAAATAAAATAAAATAAATAAAAGGGCTGATGCATTCTTAAAAACAAAAAGAAAAAAGAAAATAGGTGATACATTTCCAACAACACAGAGATCAACTCATAAGTATCTGTGGTGATCCCAGGATTATTAAAACTTCCAATGAAGGGATCACTTAAATATATAAATGAGAACACTCATTATTAAAGAGGTGGTTCTAAAAAGTTGACACTGTTCCCAGTGGCCAGAGAATTTTGTTTTGTTTATTGTTGCACCTTTAAACGAAAAACCACATCCTGACCAGTGTCAACCTTTCACAATGTAGTAGAAGTTCATGATCACTAGAAAATGGAAATGAGTCCACTAGGACCTAGGGGAGCCACACTTATTTCAGAGCTTTCTCAGGCACTGCCGAACAGGACAGGTGACAAAGTCCAGTAGGTAGGGGTAAACACATTGACATGAATGAAACCTTATTTTGACTCAAAGCATTCCTATAATTTCCATTTATACAAAAGAACATTCTGAAAAGCAGACTTAAAACCCTTAAGTTAATAGAGATGTCCCATCTAGCACTCAGATAATAAGAATTCCAGTCATTAAACAGCACCACAACCAACAATATAATTGGTGTATTTGTTATTAAATATTAAGTTAGCTTCTCAAGAGAAGAAAATGTACCCTCTATATTTTCTTTGCCTAGTACATGTCTGGCATCTCTGAATTCAAAAATAATAGTTTAATTTTTTCCTCGTGATAATGATGTACTTCTCTGAACAGGAGGTGACACTTGTAGCCTGTCACTAGGTTGACACATGCTTGACATAATAAAAACTGCACCTCGTCCTTCTCACTGTCTTTCCTTCTCCAACACGGGTCCAGTTGCACATTTTCAAGATAAGTAGTTGAATAAGGAAGGGTATGCTTAAGCGTAGCTGTTTGCAATGCAAATCACCCATTTCTAAAGTGAAATTGAAGTATAATGAATAATACAAGTGAATTGGGAGAAAAGCATTTGTATTAATTCCTTGGTATAATTCCCAATTATTTTAATCCCAACCTACATCTTGAACTAAGGTTTTCTTATATCGTACCTGTCACTTAGATTCTCCATGTGAGTGTATAAAAAAACATAACAAAGTAATAGTAGTATATATCATGCGTGATGCTGACATAATGAAAATGCTGCTCACAATCCACTAAATGACCTTCAAGGACTTTCCTCACTTATAAGCCACAGTTTCAAAACTAACGAAGTGGGTTATCTGTCTTGTAAACCTAGCTGGCTACCATTTTCATTCACCATTCCTCTTTGAGGGCTTTTGAACAATTTTCGGATTCTATGTTTTCCTAACCACTCATGTCACGTCCAGACCCACAATTCCAGCACACTCTGCTGTAAATGCTCACTTTCCAGGTCTGAGGACATGCAAATGACACAAGCTCATGCCCTGCCGTGGCGTATCACTCATTGTTTCTGGCTCTCTCCTCTATCAGCAAGAAGTCAAGCTGGCCAAGGTACAGGTTTTAGAAGCCTTGGGACTCCTGTCAGGGGATAGCCGGTGACAGTACGACATTGTATTGGCAGAATCCATTGTACTGATTATCACAAAGGTAGAATTTGAAGAATGTCCTCTCCTTTATTTTTGAAAGTTAATATGACATGTTGGTAATATTTGTGATGTAAAAATGCTGCTATTTGAAAAGATGGTCAAATTTGTGACTTTTTGTCCTCAAAATTCCCTCAAATCTTGCCAGTAGTTTATCCATTGTCTTTTTTTTTTTTTTTTCCCCGAACCGGGTATTGAACTCAGGCCCTTGAGCTTGCCAGGGAAGCACTTATTCCACTGAGCCATCTCCCCGGCCCCTATCCATTGTCTTTTGTAGCATATTTCCTTGCAAAATAAATACTTGCATTATATCACCAATGTAAGATTAGCCATATATTATAGATTTTTATTTTACCCAAATTTTTATGTTTTCTGATACTATAATGCTGTGTTATACTGTTAAGACCCAAAGGATTGTATTATATGCAAAGTAATTACATTTGAGGTTCCTACAGTGCCTTAAACAGCCAGTGTAAAATGGCCCATCAACACTGCGGAATCAAGCTAAGAATGGGTGCTTTTGCAGCTTCAGTAATTTTACCAACTTTAACCTTTTAAAACCAGAGTTTTAGCATTGATGAATTAGATTCCCCAGCAGTTAATTGTCTCATTTTCCTTACAATTCTGCCTCTTTGAAGAAATAAATATGATTTCTGTAAGTCCTGAGTATTAGAGGGAAACTATGAATCACCAATTTATCTGTGAATGTAGATAAATTAGTTTCTATAATTTGGCTTTGTTCTAACATTTGAATTAATCAAGTTTTGGCAAACGCTGCCTTTATGGAGCTTAAAATCATATTGGAAGCCAAGTATGATACTTTCATTGCACCTAAACTTTTTTCTTGGAGTAAAACTATAAGAAGCTAAGGCACATTTTCACCACTTTGAAAAATCTGTGCTTGATCATAAAATATTAACTATTTTTCCCTATAATTTTGTATTTATTTTTCTCTCACTTATATCAACGGTCCTTAACCCTGTGCGATTTTGTTCCCTCCACACACACATTGTTAATGCTTAGAAATATTTTTGGTTGGCATGCATCTCAAGGTAGAAGATTACAATATAATGTTGGAATCTAGAAGGTAGAAGCCAATGATGCTACTAAACATTGTGCAATTTAGCAGACAGCCCCCTCCAACAAAGAATTATTCAGGCCCAAATGTCAGTAGGGCTGAGGATGAAAACTCTTTGCATATGTATATAGCTCTGTGATATTTCTACGAATACAAAAGGCAACAAAAGAGGAAAGCTTATAAATCAAGCTTCTCATTAAGTGTACATAGGCATAATGTTTATGAAACTTTAAAAGTTATATGATGGAGATGAATAGTCGAACAGGTCCATTTGGGAGGAAATTAGTAACTACAAATTACATAATATAGTATGATATCTGATAACAGTGATCTAGCTGTACAGTACTATATGGGCATCACAGCACCAAAAATTATAAAATAATTAGATGCACCATGTATATCATCATGTAAGTTGGCTGAAAATGGTCTAACACTGTCAGGTTCAAACGGGGCAATCTAATATAATGAATTTAACTATTTCATTTTTATTTTCTTGGTAATGGCATCATTAAAAAGAAATGATTAAAAATGAAGTATTACAGATGCATTCAAATAACAGATAAAAGGAAATTATGTGAAGCATATAATGTATCCTCATTTGGTCATACAGAGGAACAATGGTGTAAGATTTTTGTGTACATTGTTTGACTTCTTAGAATATGTATAGAATATATATATATATATATTTTTTTTTTAGAGAGAATTCTCTTTGTTTTCTTATGCAGATTAAAAATGTCATAAGTAATTAAAAATATGAACTAGAAAAACATACCCTAGATAACAAGATTGTTTTTGCATTATTGTGTTGTAGTCTTTCAGGTTTTAAAGATGAGGTAGTATAATTACAACAATCTCAATAATCACAATCGTGTTTCTCTTAATGAATATATATTCTGAGAAATGCATCCTTATGCAATGTGCTCATTATGCGAATATCACACAGTATGGCTTCCCAGGCTAGCTTGGCTTGAACCTCACTAGGCCATGAAATTGTACAGGATCCCGATTTTATGTGTGATTTGTTGCTGACCAAAATATTCGTGACTTTAATCAACAGATGCGTCTGTCAGATGCTGTTTCCTTGAGCTCCCTCTGGTCCCCTGCATACCTGTACCTTGGCATATGAAGGCATAGCTCTGGTCACCTGCGTCAGTGTAGAAGAGGGCATACATATTCACTGATGCTGCCAGCTTTCTGAAGGAGAAGGCTCGTGCACTCTAGCTCACGCCGTTACTCAAGAAGCAGTCTCTGCCCTGCGGTATGTTCATAAAAGTGTTAACTATTTTGGAGTCCATTTGAGATGCAGAATTGGCAAACGGACTAAAACACATTCTTTGTATTAGTGGCATTGTTTGCTTAATAAAGTAAAGAGACTGGAGAGAAAAGAAGCAGAAGCCCCGCCAAGAAGAGTCCATGAAGATAACACGGTCTGTAAGAAGTTGAGCAGGGGACTTGGGCAAACAGCTCTCGGACCCAACTGTCATGTGCTGAGAAGCCACATCAGCATAGCTGCCATTCCAGGCAGAAAAAAATCTTCAAGGTAATTCAACAAAAATAAATTTAAAGAGAAAAGATGGAAACGACTTATACACCCAAGAGTCATGCTATCCAAAACCTTAAACGGAAACTTGTCTTGAATTCATCATTTTAGAAGCTGTCCTATCCCCTTTTCAAGGACATTTGTGCTCTTACTCTTCAAAATGTCAGCTCACTAACATATCTAGACTGTCTGCATAATACAGTGTCTGGGCACTAGAGCCCCAGCTCTGCCTTGTGTTGAGCACATCTGACAGACTTCCGGAGCGGTCTGGTTGGCTGAAGTAACTAGTGCAGCTCAAGAAGCTGACTTGCAGTTTGTGCAGTAGGGTAAAATAGTGCAAATGCATGACGAGCTTTAAGCAAGAATTATGTCTCACTTCTGTCCCATCTGCCGCAGGACACAAATTAGTCTAGTATGTTATGCTCGTTGTATCAGTGTGAGTTATTCTGCCATTTTAATCCATTACATACACATCCT
Source organism: Octodon degus (assembly GCF_000260255.1). NCBI lineage: Eukaryota > Metazoa > Chordata > Mammalia > Rodentia > Octodontidae > Octodon > Octodon degus. The sequence goes on along the minus strand of NW_004524581.1, from coordinate 2,174,187 downwards.
TTCTGTCTGAAAGGATCCAAGAGGGAAATACTAGTATAGCATTTTTCAGTTTCAAAGTACTCTATAATTTTCTAATGCCATTTTATTGAAAGGTAGTCTGGCTTATTATCATATCTAAATGTCATATTGGAAACAGAAAATTGTGTGTGTAATGATGAAAAAGAAAACTGCCGTCTCTAGAGGCTAATTTACTTAACTACTATGAACTATCTCACTGAACTTCAAGCAAAGTTGTATAATTTTCAGTGTAAATATTGTAAAGTACTATAAAAATGCTTTCAAATTAAAAAGAAATAAGTCTGCCTGTGGGGCGTGCTGAGACTGCGATTGAGCCTGGGTGTAGTGGTGTGTGCCTGTAATCCCAGCAATTGGGAGGCTGAAAACAGGAGGATCACTACGCGTCTGATGGATCATAGTGAGACTCTGTAGACCCTGTGTCCTAAATACAGAAAAAAAAAGAAAAGAAATATGATCATTATTAAAATATAGACCCACAAGCTATTTCATGATCCTGAATAGCCTGTTTTCTCTTGTCAACCACAAACATTGTCTTTATTACAAATGCAGAAAAATAGTAAAGGTGAAGATAATAGTTATATTCTCAGTAATCATGCCTCTAAAATATGTCTTAATATAGACATGTTTAACTTCCTAGAAGCCTAAAGCTAAAAACCAGCAAGGTTTCAAGACTGATAATTTTACAAATTTACAGATATTTTTACACCCACAAAGGCTAGGTGTTCAGTCAAGCTGAGATGGAGGCGACCGGAGCAGGGCTGCCACTAAGCCTGCCCTCCCAACCCCCATGGAACACAAGCGACTTCTCAGTACTGCCCATCAGTATTGTTCCCCTCACCAGGTTCAAAAGACTCCCCCATAACAAGTCCCACCCTTATCTGAAAACCAGCTTTATCTTTATCATTTTGTCTTTTTTAATTAATTTTATGAGAAAAAGCAATGAGACAGTTTCAAAACTGATTAATAGGACAGTGTCAATAATTAAAACATGGCATATTACTATCTTCTTAGTGGTTATTCATAGTACAAGATGCAGACATGATATCCTGTCCAAATACTATTAGTACAAATCTTTCTTCTCATTGAATTAAGAAAAAGTAGCTGTATATCTATCTATCCTAACTATTTTGCATATACAGATACAAAATGGTCCTCCCTTTGTATCTCCTTTTTTTGTTTAGTTTTGCAATGTGATAAATGATAAAGAGTGTGCCTAAGGAGAGTCACATAAAAAAAAACATTCTTTCAGGCTTTCACAGACAGCAAATTGGTCAAGCAATGGCCATGACTCATTCACATGGTTGACACTGACAAAGGATCTACAAAGTGCAGTGCAGGGTTTCAGGGTAAATCCTGAGGAGATTTAACTGACCTTATCAGATAAAAAAGTTACATTTCTTGTTATATAGATCTTGCTTTATCTTGGTCTTAATCATCCCATAGAAAAGTATAAAAATGAGGTATAAAAAGTAATGCCATATTAATATGCTGAGTTATGAAAGGCTCAAGTCAACACTTCTGACCTTGCCAGACCTACGGTTAACCCACTATTATGGACTACTGGACTATATTGGATTATTTTGCTGAATTCATGGGCCTTGAATATTTAAATGGCAATGAAAACCAGCCTTAACATGACACCATACTCAGTCTGGTGAGAGAGAATACTTTACTGAAGATAAAAAGGAGTTTCCAGTAATTGCTTTTTCAGTTGAAACCACTGACAACACAAATGGGTACAGTAGATATTGTTTCTTTCTGTCTGCTAAAAAAGCATCAGAGGGGCTGAGGAGATGGCTCAGTGGAATAAGTGCTTCCCTGGCAAGCGCAAGGGACTGAGTTCAATCCCTGGTTCCGCCATAAAAAATAAAAGTATCACAAACAAGGTTAAGACACAAAAAGTAGGGAAAAGAGACATGCGTACAATTACTCTTATTTCTATAGAAGTTTGGGGACCAGAAAAGCCAAGCTCATGGGACCTGATTAGCCATGAAATATACGTAGCTCTTGATGCTTCTAAATCAAGGTTTAATTGTTCTGAGTTCATATTGCAACTGTGGAAAGGAAATGGAGAGGGCCATCAAGTCATTTCTTGTTACCAAGCAAGTCCGCAATGCCAGTCATCTTTAATCGTCTGCTCTACCAATTAGAAAAGGTTGCCCATAAGGACATTCTGGGTTTCACATTCACAAAGTCCTGTTGCCGAGGGACTCTTAGAGACAGTTGCCCAGAGAAAAAATCAGCACATGGCCTTTGAGAGTTTTTAAATTTTTATTAAAATGAAAAAAAAAATTCCAATCCCAGGCCAAGTTGTTTAATTCCGAAAATCATTTTTTTAAAGAGCAACCCAGTCAGTTTCCCTCTCCTGGAAAGAGAAATTTATTTGCTGCTGCTCCTAGTAACAAACCACACCAAGAATTAATCTGGCATCCATGGCTTTATGAACTATTCTATATTCTTCCAGCCTGATTACGTGCACCAGAATTTAAAAGCAAACAGTTCTTGCAGGATTGAAAGTCAGTTTGTTAGCTCAAGGCCAAATGTTGTAAAATTTTGCTTGTTTCCTGTCCTTTGCTCTACAGTAAAATAGAACACAGTTTTTATTGCCTAGAGACAGCAGTTGTCTTCCCACCACTCAACCTACAACTGGTCAGCAAGTTCTAATTTGGCTCTGAGGGCGATCTTACAGTGCCACTCTCCACGCTCTTTCCATTTAATTGGCATTAGTTCCATTTTCCGAGAGGATATGGCTCACTTGAATTCTTTCCATGGGGCAAAAACAAATTTCTAGGCTCATTTCCCTGAGAATTGCTTAGATGGAGACTAAGCTGTTTTAAGTAAATTGTTGATAAGATTGTAGGAATGCTAAGATCTGTAGTCCAAAATGTCTGGCAGAAAAAGACTAACAAGAAAGGCCCAGATTTGAAAGTCTATGTTCAAAACAGCAATCCCTCATGTACTAGGCTGTATTTAAAACATTTGCTAGGCACTGGATGGCCCCGAGGCACTGAGAAGTGGTAACCAAAGGATGATGACCTTCTGGTCAGTGTAGCCGCTGGTGCTGCGCGATGCATTTGGTGACGCCAGGCTCAGTGGCCAGGAGCACGCAGCCACCTCTTCGGGGCAGGCAGAGCGTGCAGCTAGAGTGTGGTCTCTGCTAATGAAGTGGAACGAGAGAACATCTCTTCTGCTGTCATTCTGCACTACGCAAGCTCGCTACCAAAAGTGATCCTGAAAGTCTAAAAATATCAGAGACTATCCTTTGCAAATGAACCCATACACAAAAGCATTGCCTTAAATTAACAAAGACTACTCTTAACCAGCCAGCAGAAAAGCATAGCCATAAGGTATAAAAAGTAATGCCATTATTAATATGCTGAGCTGTAAAAAGCTCAAGTCAACAAGTTCTGACATTGCTAGTTCTGCTGATAACCCCCTGCTATTGTGGACTATTGGACTATATTGGGATATTTTGCTGAATTGAAGTACCTACATACTTGAACTGGCATCAAGTATGAAAAGGTCCTTTAAAGACTTCTCCAAATACAGCTTCTCTAACAGCTATGGAACACACATCTCTGACAAAACAAAACAAAAAGGGGATAAAACTAAAGGACCATTTTGTAGTGGAAAAAAATATATATAGGTATGTACAAAATAGGATAGACATACAGCTACTTTCTCTTAGTTCAATGAGAAGAAAGGTTTGTACTAATATTGTTTGGACAAGATATCATGTCTGCATCTGCCCTCTGAATAACTACTATGAAAACAACAATATGCAATATATTAATTATTGTAAGTGTCCTACTAACCTGTTTTGAAACTGTTTCATTGCTATTTTATCTTTTTTTCTCATTAAAATGAATAAAAGATAAAAAATAAAAGAGGGAAACCCTTACATCCACCTAAATCAATGAAATTGAGTCTAAAAAAATTAACAAAGACTAATTATTAAAATAGAATTATGCCCTCAAAGAGCTGAAAGAGTGGGCTGGGATAGGCAACATTCTTTATTAGTCCTTGCAAAGAAGAAACTGAGAGGTGAGTTTGTCGACAAGTCAGAAACCAGCTGGGAGATCCCTCGTGATCTCATGTGAAAGCGCCCTCCTCCAATAAGGACTGTGTTTCACATGATAGATTTATTTCTCCTTCTCTAACTTCATTTTTCTTGTTGGCTTTGCAAATTTTTCCTTGTTTGTGTTATGTGACTCCACTGTGAATGTTTTTTTGAGGGAATAAAACAGAGAAAAAATGAGAATATTGAAGTGCATGGTGAGGAGAGTAGGGCAAGATAAAAAGGTGATGCCAAGGTGGGTATTAAGCCTTTGGCAAATTCCAGGTTCTTGTTTAATATCCCTCCTTCCTCTTTGTGCTCGGTGGCAGCGTTGTGCTGCTCCTGGAGTTAGACTTTATGTGCAAATTGATGCTGTGAAGCTACAAAAATGTGACTATGCCTCTTAGGTGAATTTATCTTTATAGGTATCTTGAGGAAGACAATACTTTAAATACATAAATAAAACAGTAAAGGTCTTCTGACCCAGAAATCACCCACTGCAGTGGGAACCTCACCCCACGGAGGTGGTCAGACTCATCTGCCAAAGTTAAAAGGACTTGTGATCCACTTGTTCAGTCTAAATTTCTCTCCTCTGCTACTGGAATGAACAATGCTCACATCTTTCTTAATATTGATGATCTATAGTGTTTCGCTTAAATACTTCTGGCTATTTTGCTGAAATTTCTCATAACTTGGTATCAGCTCAGTGACGCTTATCTCTGAAAATCAAGCTCCTGCTCAAGCTGTGTTGGGGAGGCGCCATCCTCTGAGTTCATTCTAGAGGGACAAAGAATGAGTGGTTTGCCCAGTCCAAACAGTGTTTGTTCACTAACACACTAGAGTCCTCACCATAAACTTCTACACGTTTATAAGTGAATTGACACATATTCTCCAAGAAAAATGTTATGTACCTGTCTTCGTGCATGCTACCTTTTGTTTCAAATACAATTGAATGATCCTTAACTTGGATCTGATGTTGTCTCTCCTAATGTCTTAGTGATTATAACTCAAATTTTTAAAAGGGAAGACTTTGGTGGATAATGAGCAGCAATGAAGAGAAGCTTAAACATGCCAAAAAGGTAAAATTTCTGTCAAGAACATTTGTAGAAAATATCTCTTAGGAAACACATGGAGTCTCTCACATACACTGCAGTAAAGGAGGTTTTAAAGCTATCTTTTCTTGGATATTTCTCTCAAGTCAATCTTTCTGCATAAGCTGCCTGAGCTGAGTGCTTGGCATGGATTTTATCCTGAAAAGGATAATCTTACATGCAGGGGAGCCACCCTGCCCCGGAGCCCATCATGCTAATAGCTAATGAGTGTCTAGCATTTAAGTGTGTCAGTGGATTCAGTCTTCACAGTCAGACCTACTTTATTCTTTTCTGACCCAAACAGGCAGTCTGAAATAATTCTGATAATGATTTCACATAGATATGTAACCTGCCCATTTTATTTTTATCTTAAAAATATTAATCTTCATTGCTTTTACAAAAACCAGGAGTATTCTTTTTAACTATAGGTTTACAGTGGAGACAAATCATTACCTAAGTGCTAAATGATCCAGATATTGTGATCTATATAGAAATTTAGAGGCATTAGCAGAATTATCTAGGGAGCTGAAAGCAATTAGAGCCTGTTACCAGTCTTTGCAATGAAGGCAAATCTTCTGATTCCCTTAAATACAAAGTGAAGGAACAATGTACTTAAGGGGGAGAAATTCAATAAAGACAACAATGCTAACAGAAATAGATTTTTTAAACTTGTTAGTGCAACTAAAAAGCTTTCCTTGAGGAATGATTCATAGTTTGCTTACTCTGAGTGATAAGATATGCAATTAAGAGATGACTTCACTTCAGAAATCTTCAGAGAGTAAGATTTATTAGAAGTCTATAAAATAGAAACAGTGGAAAAGGCACAGCGATAACTCTTCCAGCATTTATTTATTTTTAACGTGTTTTTTTGGGGGAATACAGTTCTTATCATCAGTCTCTCTAGAGTCTGAATCAAAGATCTTAGAGGCTGCTTTCATCAGGCTACTTCCATTGTGTGAGTGTTACAGAAAGAGATTTATACACTCACTTGGGTTTAGTATGAATTGAACAATTCAAGCAAGTCTGTCCCAGATGAAATTTATTAAGACACTGTATCTTGTGTGGTATTCTCAAGCACAAATACACAACTATAATTACTCATTCATTATGTCTTTTGTGTGTGTGTGTGTGTGTGTGTGTGTGTGTGTGTGTAACCAGGGATTGAACTCAGGCCCTTGCCAGGCAAGTGCTTATTCTACTGAGCTATTTCCCTGGCCCCTCATTGTGTATTATGACTGTGAAATAACCTAGTAAAGTGTACACATATCAAATCATGTTCTACATCTTAATTGCAATTTTTATGTTTCCATTGTTTATCAGTAAAATAAGACAAAGTACAAGCACAATGGCTAAAGCAAAATCACTCAACTCTGCGGGGCAAATAAAAACGTTGGCAAGAACCTTGGTTAAGGTACTTGTTTCATATGTTCCATTGTTCCTTAACCACAACTGAATTGTAGCTAAATTTTTTTTTTTTTTACAAAAAAACTAGTAGTTCTTTTCTAAGTTCAGTGATTTGCTACCAAAAATACACAAGTAAACTTTGTCTACGTACAGTTAAGGAATGCTTGTCCAGGTAAAATTAGCTTTATATAATACATATGAAATAATCAGTCTTTGTAAATTTAACCATATTCAAAAAGCACTAAAGTATATTTCTAATGATTAGTTCTATGAACTGTTGCATCCACTGTAATAGTTAATTAGAACTTACAAAGTTTTAAGTACCGTTTAATTAAAATCTCATAAGTCCCATTTTTTTTATTTATTTGTTTGTTTATTTATTTATTTTGTATTTTAGGGAAGGGTCTACAGGGTGTTCAGGATCTCACTACTAGATCGGACGCATAGTAATCCGCCTGTTTACTGCCTCCCAAGAGCTAGGGAGCGCCCCCACGCCTAGTCTCAATTGCTGTCTCAGTGCGTCCCAGAGTGGGGCCAGCACAGCAGGCCCCAGGAATTGAACCGCAGTCCCTGAACCTGCTTGTAGGTGCTTTAATCCACTGAGCTATTTGGTTGGCCCTAAATGTCCCATTTTTAAAGCATGGCAACCAATATTCAGACAGGTATTAAGACTGCAAACCAGTGTTACTTATTCACAAATAACAGTCCCTGAAGCAGAAAACTGGGTTCTTCATATTTTATATTCTCCGAGTATGATTCATTACCACCCCTATCTTCTAATCATCTGCATCTGGAATTCAGTGTATGAATTTTCCTTTCTACTTTCATTTGGAAGTGAATCCACAAATCACCACAATTCATGGCGCATGCACAGTGACCTTCGTAAGGCCAGTGGGTGACGCCTAGCAGGCCATGGCCCAGTTGTCGTCACCTTTCCATCACGGATTAAAGTCCGAGTGGCCGCAGCTATCAGATGAATAAATACGCAATTCCTCATATTTAGAAACCGTGCAATTACAGAAACTATTACACAAAAACTGTCATGAAAGAATCTATCTAGCGTTTCAACAGGGAAAAAGCAGATCCAAGCACCAAAAATGCATTAGCCCAAAAAGACCTTTGACTTTTTCCAGTACCTCTCAAATACGTACTCAAAACAGTTGAACATTACCACTGACATCCCTAAACATTAAAACAAATAAAAATAATTTGACCTAAACTGTTCCACAAATAGGATTTTTAATACATTATGAGAAGACAGTCTTCTAATGGTAAGGCTAAACAATAAGGTAGTTTTATAACTTTCTAAACTGACAAGGTACCTTTATTGGAGCCCCTGTTATCTCAGTAGAAATTGTTCCAAATATCAGAAATGAAAATCTAAACTGACCATTGATTTGCATTTTAAAGTAATGCAGAAAATCAGAAATGGAAATACTAATCATCCGCAGCAGAGGGCGTCCCTGGGACAGTGGAGCGCGGTGGTTGGTTCAGTTAGCTCAGGAAATCTGGCCAGAGGCACTGTTAACCCATAACCTCTTGGTTTGTCTCCTTTCCAAGTTAGAGAAAACCAAAACCAACTATGTCAGTAAGAAACGGTGAAGATATGCCTATATTTTGAAAATATTATAATTTTTAGGCTTAACACAGAGCATCACTGTTAATATTTTAGTTATAGAAAACGTTTCCTCTTCATGGTTTCTCAATGCAAAATAAATGTTTTTATTTCTTATTATTTCTGTGTTCCTGCAAAGCCTCTTAATCAAAGGATGGTCTAGAACAATCTATCTTACACTAAATTCTATCAATTTAATCCTTCGGGTGTCCTGTATGATATGAATACTAAATTGTATGGGGGCAGGAGAATTACAGTGACTGCTTGTTTTTCAAGTGACCTAAAATGTTATAGAAAGAGTGTATCTCAACTATCTTCAGATCTTTGTGAAACACAAAAGATTTACATGGACATAGATTATCATTATAATAGAATTACATTTTTATACCAAGTTATAATTAGTGAGATACTTACCATGTCATGTAATTCTTACATTTACAAGATTAATATAAAATAATAAAGATTTCTGGAAAAATATGTAGGAGAAGATTAGCTGGGTTGATGGGTAAAAAAATTAAAAAATAAATAATTTTTTTAAAAATGATTTAATCCATGTAAATACTCCCAGCTTTATTATTTTCATGTGATTATGAAAACCACTTGTTTTTAGAAAGTTTATTGGAAAAACAAATGACATATTTATATTCAGCCACCTATATTAAAATTTAAAAATAGGAGATGATCTTTACAAATTCAGGATTGATATATAAAGAGAGACATATTTACTATATACACACATTGTGCAATCATTGTCTTAAATAGTTTGCTTCTTTGACCTCTAAAGTAATTAGATTCTTATTATCGGAGTAGTGGATTTTGCTACACCTATCAAAATATTGGATTGTATTTATATTCCAAATATTTTATCACGATGAAATCTAAAGAAAGCAGCATCACTTACTTTGCTTTAGCTTCCGCGTCTTCGTAGGCTTTGTTGGAAACGTCGTCCAGGCCTCCAATCAAATGCTTGAAGGAACTGGCAGAGAAAAGCACAGCGATTAGGGCACATTGTCTGCTTACAGGAACATGGCAAGCTAGCCAACCGCCGCAACGTCACTGAATAAAAATGAATATCAAACACTTAAAGCAAATATGTTGTTAGGAAACAGCAGACAGTGTTGCTTTCCCTAATGTAAATTTTGTGATATCAGAGTCCTTCCTGTCTAGTTCATCTCTACAATTCTCTACAGCTCACCACATTTGGCAAAAAAAAAAAAAAAAAAAAAAAAAAAAGAAAGAAAAAAAGACACTTAAAAAAACTGGGTGCGATAAAAGTCATGAAACAGATATACTTCACAAAGTTAATGAATCAGTTCTTTATAATACTTAAACAGTAAGATACACCCATTAGGGGAGGGCCACTATTTTTCAGGTTTGTTTACTTAGCAAGTTGTAGACTGTTCAAGACAGCATTGTTATCTCTACTTCAAAATAGTAAACATAGGGGAAGGGAGAGAGACAGGGACGGAGAGGAACTGAAATGCATAATGCGCAGGCGCCGATTCACTGTGACGAAGGTAATCACAGCATGCTGCGCACACGTCCTAAGCAAAGTCCAAAACATTTTCAAGCACTGAAAAACAATGTAAAAACAATAAATGAATATTCAAAGGCAAAAATAAATATGCAGATATAAAGAGAATAACAGCTATAGGAAAATCCACATATTTGGAGGAATAGAAAAAAATGATCATTATTTTCTAATTTTTATTTTAAAGAAAAAGAAATTTTTAAAAACCCAAGAAATAAAATTCCAAAGTAAAATGGAAGGTAACAATAGTTAATACACTGAATATTGTTATCTTTAAATTAATTACTCAGCGTATAAGATATCAGCCTTTAATTATCCAAGAAATATTAGCAGAAACCTATCTTTTCAATCAACTCAGAGAAATTAGTAGTAGATCTACTTTAACTATTTTTTCTGCTGTTTCTTTCCCTTTCTCCTTTTGTTTTCTCTTTTATTTCTATTTTATTTTATTTTATTTTATTTTATTTTATTTTATTTTATTTTATTTTATTTTATTTTATTTTATTTTATTTTATTTTTTGCGGAACCCTAGATTGAACCCAGGCCCTTTGCTTGCCAGGCAAGCGCTTACTCTACTGAGCTATATCCTTAGCTCATCCCTTTCTTCTTTTCTTCCATTCTCCTAAACCACTTTCTCTTTCCTTGCAAAGTTTCTTCCCATTTTACAATCTCTGTTGTACATTTTGAGTTACATTTACACTTTCAGCTTCTCCTCATGCTAAGGAGACAAAACAATGTTTACATATTTGTTTCTTGTTTATTTCACTTGTGAGTATGGTCTCAAGTTGAATCCATTTACCTATAAAAGTCTCCAGTTTATCCTTCTTTATGACTGAGTAATACTTCATTATAGAAAAATGCCACATCTTTTTATCCATTTCTCAGTTGGTGGGCATTTTTGCTGTTTTCAAGATTTAGCGATGACAAACTATGCTACTATAAACATGGGTGCACATACATGGCTGTTCTGTGATGTTCTTAACTTGTCTGGGAAGATGTCTAGAAGGGAAATAGCTGGGTGGAGTGGAACCTCCGATCCTAGTATTTTTAGGAATTGTCACACTGTTTTCCATAGTGGTTGCACCAGTCTACACTCTTACCAACAGTGGAGAAGGGTTCATTTTTGCCCATAGCCCCTGTATCATTTGTTTTTGATTGATTTCTTCAAAATATCCATTTTCTCCAGGGTAAGATGGAATCTCATTGTTAATTTAATTTGTATCTCTCTGATGGCCAGTGATGCTTAACATTTTTTCATATATTTATTTGTTGTTCATACTTCTTCTTTTGAGAAGTGTATATTTATCTCCAAGTCCCATTTTTGGACTGGACCTTTAAATCTGGTTTTTTGGAGTTCCTTACACATTCTCGATAATACCCCTTTGTCTGAGAAACACCATCAAACATTTTTTCCTACATTGTGAGTTGCCTCTTCACTCTGTCTGTGGTTTCTGTCACTGTACAAAGGCTTGTTAACAAGATGAGATTCCAGTTGCTGAATCTTTGTGACAGTTCCTGAACAACTGGGGTTTTATGTGTTAAGTCTTTGCTTAAACCAATGTCTTCAACAAGAGCTTTACCTATTCTCACTCCCAGCAGATTTAGTATTTCCGTCTTAATATTTAGATCTTTCATCTATTTCAAGTTTAGCTTAGTGCATGGTCAAAGATATGGGCCCAAGTTTTGTCTTTGACATATGCAGAGCCAGTTTTTCCAGCACCATTTATAAAAGAGGCTGTCTTTCTTCCCATGTATATGTTTGATCTCTGTCAAATATAAGGTGGCCAAATGTGCCTGGAGTTGTTTCTGCATCTTCTAATCTGCTGCACTGATCTTTATGTCTGTTTTTCTCCCCAAACCACACTGTTTATTTCACAGTAGCTTTATAGCATAACATCAAGTCAGTGATCTGATGCTCCCTGCCTTGCACCTATTGCCCAGAATTCCTTTGCTATTCTAGGTGTCTTCTGGTTCCAAATGAATTTTAGAACTGTTTTCTCTAACATTGTGAGATATGCTGCTGGTATTTCAGTTGGAATACCTTCAAATCTGTATGAGTTCTGGAAGTATGGCCATTTTCACTACATTGGTTCTTCCTACCCAAGAACAGGGGCTATCTTTCCACTTTCTGATAGCCACTTCAATTTCATTTTTCAAAGCATTCTAGTTTTCAATGCAGAGGTCTTTTGCATCCTTCATTTGATTGATTCCTAGGTAGTTCACTTTTTGGATGCTGTTGTGAAAGGTATAGTTTCCCTGATTTCTCTCTCAGTGGGTTTGTCATTTGTGTATAAGAAGCCTATTGATTTTTGAATGCTGACTTGGTATTCAGCTATGGTACTGAATTTGGGTCTTAAATCTAGCATTTTTTCAAGAGAGATTTTAAGATTTTGTATGTAGGGTATCATGTCATCTGCAAATAGTGATCATTTTACTTCTTCCTTTGCTATCATTATTCCTTTTATTTCTTTCTCTTGTCTAATTGCCCTGGCTAAAGGTTCCAGAACTATGTTGAATAAAAGTGGAGAGAGTGAACATCCTTGTCCTATTCCTCATTTTAGAGTGAAAGCTTTCAATTTCCATCCATTTAGTGTGATGCTTGCTGCTGACTTGTCATAGATGCCTTTTATCGGATTGAGATAAAGATCAACTATTCCAATTTTCTACAGGTTTTTTAAAAATCATGAATGAGTGCTAGACTTCATCAAAAGCTTTTTCTGTGTGTACTCAGATGATCATACCATTTTTGTCCTTGGCTCTATTTTCTTTTCTTTTTGTGTGTGTGTGTGTGGTACCATAAATTGAACTCAGGATCTTGCACTTGCCAGACAAGTGCTTATTCTACTGAGCTATCCCCCTAGCCCCATGTCCTTGGCTCTATTTAAATGGTATAATACATATATTGATTTCTGTGTGTTGAACTATTCAACAAACTGACCTTAGCATAAAGCAGGAAGATTATTTTAACTGCTAAAATTTAGTTTATTCTATTCCTACTATGTACTTGGATGCATAGTGACTTTCCTATTTTCAGCCTCTCCAGTGCTGGGATTATAGGCATGCACCACCATGCTCAAATCATTCACCAACTCAGCACACCCATGAGTGGGGCTGGTGTGGCATGTGGGACTAAGAATTGAACCTGGGTCCCTGTACTTGCCAAAGCAGGCACTTAGTCCACTAAGCTATCTTGCTGGCCCTCAAACTTACATAAAGTAGTGAGGTCTCAGCTTTTGCACATTTATGATATATAATGTTATAAAGTGAACACAAAATGAACACATACACACACACATGTACACACACACGTGTACTTATTTGAATCACCCATAAAGATAACTGAATGAAACTCAATACAGAAACTCTTATGCATGCAAATTTTGGCTATTACTAAACCAGACTTGATAAACAACCAAAAGGAACAACTGCATGCTAAAATCTGGTCCCTCACAAGGTCTGGTTCCCACTCTGAAATCGACACTGTACCTCCTAAGTCATGACTTGAGAGCCAGCCAAATAGCTCAGTGGATTAAAGCACCTGCAAGCAGGAATAGCAGCCTGAGGTTAAATACCCAGGACCCGCTGTGCCAGCCTCACCTCCCCGGGGCACACTGAGATGGAAATTGAGACTGGGCATCGTGGTGCGCACCTGTACTCCCAGCTCCTAGGAGGCTGTAAACAGGTGGCTCACTATGAGTCCAATCTAGTAGTGAGACCCTAAGCACCCTGTAGACCCTTCCCTAAAATAGAAAAAAAAATGTCATAACTTGGAGTTAATCATCAAAGTTCTAGCAACATCTGGGAGAGAACATTAAAAGTAGTGTAAGAAATTTCAGTAATTTTTTTTTTTTTTTTTTTTTTTTTTTTGGTGCGGAACCGGGGATTGAACTCAGATCCTTGCATTTGCCAGTCAAGCGCTTATCCTACTGAGCCATGTCCCCGGCCCAAGAAATTTCAGCAATTTTCAACTTCTCTCTATGTATGTATAGTTATGTATATATATATATATACATATGCATCTACAGCTAGACCTTTCCTTTCCTGTTTTTCCCCTTCCCTTTCCCTGCTCTGTCCTCCCCTGTTCTCCCCTCCCCTCCCCTCCTCTCTCATCACCTCTTCTCTCCTTTCCCTCCCCTCCTCTCCCCTTCCTTTCCCCTCTCTTCTTCCCTTTCCTTTCCTCAGTACTGGAGACTGAGTCCAGGGCCTTTCACATGCTGGGCAAGTACTCTATCCTGAGCTACATACCAAGCCCTTCTATAATTCTGATCCATTAAAGGACTCTGTGTGGAAAGCGAGAAGCAACAATTAATGCCCAGTCAGGTTCTACAACATGGTAGGATATTTGGACATTTAAATTTAAAAGTTAATCACTTTCACAAATAATTATTTGGATAATACTACAAAGGAACCCCAACACGTGGGTTGGGGGTGGCTGCACAAGCACAGGACAGCCAGTACCTCAGCTGTGAGGCAGGGAACGAGAGACAGAGAAAATGATGACTACGTCATCAGAGAATCCAAAATTTTATTTCAAATTATGAATTTTCCTATAAAAAGTGATACGAAATTAATGAATGTCTGATAAATACAAAAATACTCCATACATTCAAAAGTATTATCAATGACTAATATAATCTTCACATCTCACAAAAATGTTCAAATATGATTTGTAACATAGTTCTTTATATATAATAAATCTTTCCTATAAGATGCTTTATCATTAAACTTACAGAAAATCTCCATGATCAGTATGTTCATAAAGAAAAATACAACTAAAAGATTTCATTTGTGATGAAAAAAGATAATGTTCTCTTAATTATGTTTTTCATTTGAAAGTGGAGAAACAAAAAAAAACTAGAACAACAGCAACAAGGACAGAAGCAAAGCAATGCAAGACAGCACAAAAGGTGCAGAATTTTAGAACAGGAATGGAATATTAACAACGGTTGTTGTATTACTTATTGTTATTGTCAAGTGTGTTGCTCAGATATAGATAGGAAAGATTGATTAAGCAACTAAATGTTCACTCCTCCTTTCAATAAACCTTAATTTGTTCTCTTGTCCTTCTTTTTAAATTTATTTTAAAGAGAGCATAATAACAATAGATAAGACATTAAAGATGGTATAGTACAATGGAAAGAAACAATATGAGGGATAAACACTGGAGATGAGGGAAAGGAAAAAGACAGGGGAAAAGGCAAGGAGAAAAATCACGTGAGTGTGCATACAGGACAGCTGAAAAGATTGTGCTACTAATTTCTGTCAGTTTTTTAAAAATAGGAGTTAATGTTTAAAATTTTTTACTTTGATGAACTCTAAATGCTAACATTTGCAATCTAAGCAAATATATTGAGGACAGCCATGTGCAATATAACACCCATGGGTGAATACCTTTCCTCTTGTTCTTTTAAATCTATGAAATTTCTGTTTCCATGGACAGTATGAAAATTTAAGCATAGAGACTTTAAATTACCTGTCCAAGACATCCCTAATTTATCAGCATATCCAGCAGTGTCATTTATACCCCTACTGCACCTTGTTATCTACAATGGTTGGAAATTTTTTTAATAGAAGCAAATCCAAAGCAATGTGAGACAGACCCATAAGAGGAGCTTCCAAGAATATTTTACAGGAAATCTCAAGATCAATAACTTAGTTTGTAATTTCATTCAAGTTTATGAAAAGATTGTGCTCCTAGACATTCAAACCTCATAGAAATTCTGAAAGTTCAATTAATGTTTTAAAAATTCTCATTCTTCATATCTACTATATTGAAGCAGAGAAGGGAAATACATTATCCAAAATTTAGAAGGTAGTTTATAATAAATTTGACAAGGATGAATTTTTAATTTAAGAAATTCACTCAATCTATTCATTTTTAGTACTAGACAAGAAGAGAAATTAATTATATATATTTGCAACAGGATTCTGTAACTTTTGAAATAAGTCTCCATCAGTTTTCAGCAAAATATAATAGATATTATTATGCAAAAAATTTAAAAATTGAAAGAAATGTTTTTTAAAAAACATCATTTGTAGGTTATCTCACTGCAAACAACTAAGGAGAACACTTGTTACAGTTTTCTCTTTATAGATCTCTTGTTGTTTGTACAACTGTAACCATAAAGTACCTGTGATTTAATTTTCTGATTTAAAATCTAATACTATAACATGAGTATTTATTTTTTTAAAATCCATAAGCAGAATTTAACATGTATTAACTATTTCAATGGTTTACTGCATTCAAATATATACCTCAGGATTTCTTCCCACCTATATCTATGAACACACAAGATTACACACATACGTACACAGGTGAAGGAGCTACATGCCAATGCCAGGAACAAGCATCTGTTAGTACTCCAGATTATAGGTTAAGAATATGGAATTCCTTTTCAAACTAATATACCCAATATTCTAATTTTGGCTCCAGGATTAGAACGATATGTCCTTTGTAAATACTTATGACATTTTAAAAATATTAAATGATTATATACAATCTTCTAAATGTCTATGGATCTGGTTTATTTCACTTATGAGTGTATCTTCAAGTGGCATTGACTTAAATATAAAGGCTTTGAGTTTATCATTATTTATAGCTGAGTAATACTCCATTGTATAAAAATACCACATCTTTTTCATCCATTCCTCAGGTGATAGGCATCTTGGTTGTTTCCAAGATTTGACTATCACAAACTGTGCTGCTATAAACATATGTGTACATATATCACTATGATATGATGTTTTCAGTTCCTTTGGGAAAATTCTCAGTAGGGGGATAGCTGATTTGAATAGGATTTCCAGTCCTAGTTTTTTACGGAGTCTTCACACTGATTTCCATAATGGTTGCACCAGTCTACATTCCCACCAGCAGTGGAGAAGGGTTACCCTTTCCCCACAGCCTCTCCAGCATTGGTTGTTGCTTGATTTCTTTATGATAGCCATTCTTTCTGGAGTGAGATGGTATTTCAGTGTTGTTTTAATTTTCATTTCACAGATGGCTAGTGATGTGGAACATTTTTTCATATATTTATTCACTTTCTTAATTTTGTCCTCTGAGAAGTGTATGTTTATCTCAAATGTCCATTTTTAAATTTGGGGCCCCTAACATTTTCTGGTTCTTTATAAATTCTAAGGAGAAGACCTTTGTTTGAGTGCTTATTAGTTAAGATTTTTTTTCCCAATTTGTGGGTTGCCCTTTCACTTTGTTGGTAATTTCTTTTGACATGCAAAAACTTCTCAATAAGAGGAAGGCCCAGTTGTTAATTCTTTCAAGTATTACCCATGCGATTTGTTTTTTGTTCATGAACTGTTTGTCTATCCCTATGTCTTCAAGAGTTCCTCCTACTGTCTCTTCCAAGAGATTTAGTGTTTCTATTTTAGATCTTTAATCCATTTTGACTTTAGCTTAGTGTATGGTGATAGACAAGGATCAGGTTTTAGTTTTAGGCATATAGAGAGTCAGTTTTTCCAGCACTATTTGTTAAAGAGAATGTCTTTCTTCCAGTAAGCGTGTTTGGCCTTCTTGTCAAAGATAGGGTGGCTGAGAGTGTTCATAGAGGCTTGTGCATCTTCTAATCTATTCCATTGTTTCTCAGGTCTATTTCTTTGCCAATACCATGCTGATTTTATCACAGTAGATTTATAGTATAATTTCAAGTCAGGAAATGTAATGCCTCCTTCTTTGTCTTTGTTGGCCAGGATTGCCTTTGCTATTCTAGGTTTTTTCTTGTTCCAGATAAATTTTAGGAGTGATTTCTCTAGCTCTGTGAAGTATGTTGGTGGTAGTTTGATAGGGATTGCATTAAATCTGTACAGCAATTTTGGGAGTGTAGCCGTCTTCACAATGTTGATTCTTCCTATCCAGGAGCAGGGAATATCTTTCCATTTTCTGAAACCCTCTATGATCTCTTTTTTCAGAGTACTGTTATTTTCCTTGAAAAGATATACCTTGAAATTAATCTAACTAAAGAAATCTTCTAAATTTCTTCAAACAATAGTTTGAAGAAATGACACATACACCTACACTTTTCTTTTTTCTCTTTTTCTTTCTTCTTCTTCTTCTTCTTCTTCTTCTTCTTCTTCTTCTTCTTCTTCTTCTTCTTCTTCTTCTTCTTCTTCTTCTCCTCC
>NW_004524581.1:2143971-2156241 GCF_000260255.1 Octodon degus | reverse complement strand
CTCCTCTTCTTCTTCTTCTTCTTCTTCTTCTTCTTCTTCTTCTTCTTCTTCTTCTTCTTCTTCTTCTTCTTCTTCTTCCTCTTCCTCTTCCTCTTCTCCTCCTCCTCCTCCTCCTCTTCTCCTCCTCTTCCTTCTCCTTCTCCTTCTCCTTCTCCTTCTCCTTTTCCTTTTCCTTCTCCTTCTTCTTCTTTTGTACTGAGACTCAAACTCAGGGCCTCACAGTTGCCAGGCAGGTGCAGTGAGTCTGGGCTATATCCCTAGTCAAACATAAACAGTTTTAAAAATACAGAATTTTCAAGCAAATCACCACTTTTCAAATGACTAACACTGTCTTGTATCTCCACATTGGTCAATGGGTAATTTAAGATATTTTGGTTGGTATAATTGGTGATGGTAAAGAATTTATTGTGCCCTATACAGATATGATATAACCAGTGTCGAATTTTCTCTTTCACAGATAGTCTGGAGAACCATGTGACATTTGTGGCTTCTTATCAAACAGACATTTTAAAAAGTATTATTGTAGGTATCTGACCTCTTTCTAAGTATTCACCCAGGTCTGAGAATATTTCCTGATTAATAAGGGAGAAGACTATTATTGTCATTATTCTTATTTTGAAAAAGATTATGTTTTGACAACCTTAGCCATGAAAAGATTGGAGTAAAATAGTATTATCTGTTATGACAAATATAGGTGACTGTAATTAGATTATCAAGTTATTTTTAATCTCACAGTTATATACAACTCATACTTTGGACTTCTAAAATAAAATGGACAATTCACATATACTCTGTACTTTTTAAAAAATGTATTTGACACAGGGTCTACAGGGTCTCTCTATGTAGATCGGACTCATAGTGATTCTCCTGTTTTCAGCCTCCCAAAACACTGGGATTACAGGCACGCACCACCACATCCAGTCTCAGTGCACCTCGGGGGCAGGGTCAGCACAGCTCAGTAGGAATCAAACCCCAGCCAGGGCACTCTGCCTAAGTAGGTGCTTTAGTCCTCTGAGGTATCCTGCCAGCCCATACTCTATACGTATTTTCAGAAAAAAAAGAAAAAATGAGGAGACCTTCTATCCCTTTCATTATGTTCATTTTCTTCTCTCTTTTTCTTTTCTTTCTTTTTTTTGGGGGGGGGTTGGTAAATGATTGATTACATGTTAATTTTCACTGACTGATCTTGGTTTATTTAAAATTTTATATTTTCTTGATTTAGCATTGATAATTTAAATGTATCTAGGAATCTGCCCATTTGCAATCTTCCTAGAATAAAGGTTCTCAAAGATATTGCTGATCTTCTGAACTTCTTCAGCATCCATTATGATTTGACCATTTTTAGTCTTAATTGTATGAATGTGAGGCTTTTTTTCATAAAGTTAGCTAAAGGTTTGCCAACATCACTGGTTATTCGAGAGGTGAAAATTAAAACAATGCTGAGCTTCCATATTGCTTCAGAAAGAAGGAATTGTCAAGAAATCAACCGGGAAGATATACTACTGTTGGTGGGGGTGCAGACTGGTCCAACCACTGTGGAAATCAGCATGGAGATTCCTCCAAAAGCTAAAACTAAAGGTTCTTCAGCTATTCTCCTTCTTGGTATCTTCCCAAAAGAATTAATAACACCATACCACAGTGATATATGCACAACCATATTTATAGCAGCACAGATTATAATAACTGAATCTAGAAAACAACCCAAATGCGCATCAACTGATGAATGGATAAAGATTTTTTTAATACAATGGAGTACCACTCAGCCATAAAGAAGGATAAGCGTGACAGATTTATAGGTGAATAGGTGCATTTGAGACCATACTTTTAAGTGAAACGAATCAGACACAAACATGTAAATATTGCATTTTTCTCTGGTAATAGAAGCCAAAAGTGTACATAAAGATCAGCATGTATTCTGGATCTTATGAAATAGGAAGGAAATGATTAATTGGGAAAGGGAACTTGGGAGGCAAAGAAAGAGGGAAAGGAAGAAAGGGGAAATAAAAAGTAAGAGAAAATTGAAACAAAACTTTAGTGGATAAGGAGGAAAAGAGGGTTTAAAAGAAGTGTAAGGGTGTGGGGGAAATATAATTAAAATATATCATGCATCAGATCAACGTCTCTATGATGAACGTGATCATTATGTATATTTAGAATGTATCAATAGGGCAGATGAGATAGGTCAGCGGAGTAAAGTGCCTGCTTAGGCAAGCTTAGGCAGGCGCAGGGGACTGTGGTTTGATCCCTGGCACCACATGCCATACCAGCCCTGCCCTCAGGGTGGGCTGAGCCAGCAAAAGATAATTAATAATAAGAATAAAATAAAATGAAATAAATCAATAAATTTCATTAATGAAAAATAAATGTTAACAGTTTAATATACAGATTTAGAAAGAGAATGAATGGAAATTCCCTTTATGTTTAATGCTGGTCATTTAAACCTATTATGCAAGGAAAAAGAAAGAAAACAAGAAAAAAGAAAGAAAGAAAGAAAGAAAGAGAAAGAAAGAAAGAAAGAAAGAAAGAAAGAAAGAAAGAAAGAAAGAAAGAAAGAAAGCAGATGGGAAGGAGGAAAAGGAAAGGAGGGTCACTGAAAATGAGAAGGGATTTTGACTCACATCAAGAACAATAACACTGACAAAGTTTTCCTTAAGAAATTTCAGTTGAATGACTATTTCTCATCTCAGGAAATTTGTGTTTTAGACCCTGATGGTACCAGTAACTCAGTGGGTAATAATTTCAGTTATTAAGATGTTTTCATTACTGAGCCAAAACACCCTGGTGAAGGGAGTTGATTACTCAGCAGTGAGTCTCAAATGTGTATAATTTTGTTCTTCAGTTGTGATATGATGAGACTTCATTGAGAGAGAAATTACCAGAAAGGCTGTACAAGGACCAGAGATCAGCACTGTCCTCCTGTTAAGCAGTCACAGCATTTATATTTTACTCTGCAGTTTACAAGGTATTTTATACTTGTAAATTATATATTGATAAATATAAATAAATATTTATTAGTCATTTGTTTTCACACCTTCCTATTCTAATGCAATATTTAGAAATTTTGTGTAAAATTTTAAAAATAGAATCTTTTCAAATTCACAATAGAGTGTAAGAAAATCTCATAATTTATTCATAGCAGGTTTATTGTCTTGAATACAATCTTAAGTAACATAATAATCTATTGCTACCAGTTAAACATTGCAAAACAAAAATAGTCAAAGAAATATCTTCAAGAGAAATGATTTCAAAAAAAAAAAGAGAGAAATGATTTCAAATAATTCAAAATTGCTAAATCAAATGCCAAACAACATCACAACCTTGAGCAAAACTCTTCATAATTTGACAGGTATTAGATTTGGTTAATGTGAATCTTCACTAAATTCTTTTTCACAAAAGAAGATATTCATTAAAAGAAAATAGAGATTCAATTAATTGGAACCTTTGATACTTAGTTAAGCCCAAGGTTTTAGAAGCATCTCTTGTTGTTTGGGGACATTTATGAAGAAAGTCTCTTGAGTCACTGTCACTTTGAGGAACTATTTTTAATTTTTAGTGTATTTGTTTGTTTTATTTATAACTAGGAACATCATAATTCTTTGTAGCTAATTCTATCAAGCACTACATAATGTTTATGTAATTGATGGTAAAATGCGATTTCAATAAAATAAAGCCAACTAGCCCCCATATCTTTCCAGTTCCCCATCCATACATGTAGCCAAACAGCCAGATGCACATATATTATCTACAAGGATGATTCAGGATCCTGTGGATTTTACAGAGAAAATAAGAGACACCTTTAAGGAATTTACCCTAGTAGAGGTAAGACACAAAATTATCACACAAGATGGAAAGTTCACCACTAAAGCTTTGGACAATGAAATTATGAGGGCTTTGGTTGAAAGTTTATCAGAAGAGATGGTGAAGTATCCATTAAGATAATGTCATGTACTTGGGCTGGGGAGATAGCTCAGTGGCTTAAGTTCCTGCCTAGCAAGGGCAAGGTCTTGAGTTCGATACCCGGTACCAAACAAACAAACATAACATCATGTACTCAAATTTATATTTGACAGTAGCTGCAGAGACAGTAAGAATACTCTTAACAAATGTTTATGCAACAACCAAAAAAATACTCCCCAAATTCTTAAACATTTGAGTTTTGTCTTTCTTTAGTCAAGAATCTGGTCTTTATCATGGTGATTATTAGGGAAAATGGGTTGCAAGCATTTAATTAAATTCTTTCCTGATCATAAATCTTTGCTTAAAAGACAACATAATTTTGAAAGTCTAAATTGGCATCCTGACCAAAGAAATAACAAAAAAACAAGGAAGAATTACTTCAGGAACCTTTTATTGTTTTATTTACTGTATTTGTTTTTATGCATTTGGGTATAAATCAATGTTTTCTAAAACAGAGACTTTTTTGAGGTGAGTAGTTTCATTATATTAGTAAAATGTCATTTTTAACACTGTGTTGAAATTCAGAATCTTTTGTAAACTAGGGCTAATGAAAATATGCCTGCTAAATGGCTGTTGTTCTGTAAAGAGATGAATGCAGAAGTTTAGAAACACTTAGGCTGAGTGTGGTGGTGTATGCCTGCAATCCCAGCACTTGGGTTGCTGTGAGTTTGAGACCAGCTTGGGCTACGTAGTGGCTTCAAGGCCAGCCTGAGGAGACCCTATCACAAAAACAAACAAACAAACAAAACTAACGAAAAGAAAAAAGAAACCTCTGTAGCAACCTAACACTGCAGACATCCAAAAAGAAGATCAGGGACTTGTATTTTTCAACAGGATGTAGATCTGCTTAGTTACTGTCAGATTCATAAAGTGAAGCAAAAGCTGCTTAGGAGCGCACTGTAGCATTAACTATGCAAAGTTTAAAAATTAGTTTGCTAATTGTCAACCAAAGTATATGAAATTCAGAATCTATTTCTTTTATTAAAGAGAAATTTAAATTCAGCCGTATTTTACAGGATAAATTGACAGAACCAGATGCTAATGAAGGATTAATTAAAATGGGACATTACTTTTTCCATTTTGATTAAAGATAAAAGGGAATATCCCCAGCGTGAGGAAATTGCTTTAAACCACTTCTATTCCTTCCAATAAATCTCTTTGAGGCTGGTTTCTCTATTCCGAGACTATTAAACAAAATAGAAAAGAGTTTAAATACTCATTACTCCCTTCCACGGCCATTTCCACTCCATCCTACCTGCACCAGGACAGCTAACAATCAAGAAAGAGGTGCACCTGTCACATTAAGTCTAAACAGCGACATGCAGCGTGTTCTTTCAGAGTGTACCTGCTGCAGTCATAATGGGAAATTGCTATTTCACTTCCAAATGTGGGTTTTGTTGCGACTGCAAGACAGCGGCCGTCATTCTCCTTCTTATCTCTGTGTGTGCTTTCAAAGGCGATGTGATTTACTGTCATCATTCTTTTCCTTTTATCCACCTTAATGTTTGTTCTGATATTTTTATAGAAACACAATTTTATATCAATTGACTCTAACAATCTAAAAGTGGGCATTTTGTGCCTTTGTTATGTTTTATTTTGTTCTAGTAATTCATTTGTATGTTATTTTACAAAAACAGCTGTTCCGTAGACTGGAAATTAAAAGAAAATAAGATCTGTCCTTTGTCATGTATCCTGGAGAAACACTGTCCTGGATAACTCACACCTTCTCCTACACCTTCCTACACCCTTTCTGGATCATCTAATCCTTTGGGAATGCCTTTTCCAGTCATATTTTGCTAAATACTAACATTGTTCATTTGGTTGGTCTTCTTCAACAGACACTGAACTCTTGGATGTCAAGGTTTCTTTGTCTTGTTCTGTTTAAATATTGTATTTAGTGCTGAAATGCCTCCATGTAGGGTGCGCTCAATAAATGTTTATAGGGAATGGGAAGATAACTGAAAGCCTTGAATGCCTGTTTTGCAAGTGCAAGGTCCTGAGTTTGATCCCCAACAACAACAACAAAATGTTTACAGGAGTCATGTGTAAAATATTTATTTCATTGATTTCTATAACATCTAAAGTTAAACTTAGTTCTGGAATTTAATCATTGTAAATGTAATACAGCTTCTTCCCAAATGGATAAATACATTGAATGCTGTTCACATTTTGCGAATGTAGAAGGAGACCAGGGCAGTGGAGAACTGAGGGAGAAGACTGGTCAGGATAGCTCCACCTCCGCCTAGAGCTTCAGGCCCCGCTTCCCAGCTGGCCATGCAACAGGGCAGAAGGGCAGGGCTCCTCGGTGCCTGTCAGCCTGGCGTTAATGTGATTTCCCAGAAAATGCCTTTCGTGTTCTTTTGAGATGCTATTCTGGATCTTGGGCTCAGCAAAGTACGATTTGCAGACTAAATGTTGCCTACGTCCTGTTTTCATGAATAAAACCTTACGGGAGTGCAGCTGCGCTGACTACTGCGCGCACTCTGCAGGCTGCTTTCCTGCAGAAAAGAGAGCGTGTGTTTGGCCTCAGAAGCTGAAAACACTCCGCACCTGTCCTTTTACAGAAAAATATGATTGGCCCTTATTTTCTCTTCCTTTCACGTTTCCACCCTTAAATCCAATCCAAAACGAAACCCTGTATGCCCCACCTTCTATCATCCGAAAAGAAACAGCTTTTCCGCATCCCCTGCGGTGCCAGCCAGCACTGTCCAGGAGCGCTGTGCCGGCCTCGCTCCTCTTCACTTTCACCTTGCCGCTTCCCCTCTCCCTCCATCTCTTGATTCCCTTGCCTTTGCAAAAGATCTATCTCTCCATTATCTTTCATTTTGCTCTTTATTTATATGTGGAGAATATTAAACAAGGGGGCCAGGGAGATGGCTCAGAAGAATATACGCTTCCCTGGCAAACGCAAGGGCCTGAGTTCAATCCCCGGTTCCACCAAAAAAGAGAAGAGAATAGCGCATCTGATTGCTTTCACTAACACGATTGTCTCAGGGCGCAGGGACCTAGTTCTTTTGGATAAAGGCCCTGCCCCTCCGACTTCTCTCACTTAATCACCTCCTGGAAGGCCATGTGTCCAAGCATAGGCGTGTTGGGGTGTTTGAGCTTTAGTATATAGGTCTGAGGGGATATAATTCGTCCACACAGAAATTTAATGCCAAACCTGAATAGCAATGAGGAATATGCATACTGATGTATATCTGCACTACTTAATAACATTTGCAGTTGCAGTGCTTTAAATGTCCTTAAAACGTGGTTGTTGATTTCCATACCCTTACTTGAGATGTGAGAATGACACCACTGTCATCACACTTTTTCCATATTCTAACTCGTTTCTAAAGCAAATTCTCTTTTTGCTGTTCCTGATCATAAGTTCTCTCATCTTTCTCCTCTAGAGTCCCGGCCTCATCACATTAATTAAAATCTTTCTATTTGTCTCTCTTTATTATTTGTTTCTTCTTTTTCTTTCAAGATGGTATAGCCATTTCTAAAATACAAAAGGAAAATTTTGTGGTCAGTTGGTCTGAATAATCTTCATTCCCTGTCACTGGTCCTCATTTTTTCCATTTAATTGTGAACCTCTCACAGCTTGGCATTGTGTTCCTGTCTTTCATTTCCACTTATT
The DNA here is from genome assembly GCF_000260255.1 of Octodon degus. Classification (NCBI taxonomy): domain Eukaryota; kingdom Metazoa; phylum Chordata; class Mammalia; order Rodentia; family Octodontidae; genus Octodon; species Octodon degus. The sequence goes on along the minus strand of NW_004524581.1, from coordinate 2,148,659 downwards.
GTAAATCTCCCCGGAAGTTATCATTACTCTGCTTTACTCAGGCAGTCTTGTTTTGCAAAGCTTCGCGAGGTTCCTGAAGTCCATAGCCTCAGGGGCCAAAAACGCCCGGGCTGCACACCTGCAGCATGCTCAAGGGCTTCACCGGAATGCTTTCTGCGCTTTCCCAAGATTTCACATTACTGACGTTTCTCCTCACCGTCTATGTAACCTTTGCATACAGGCACTTCAAAGTCAAGTGTGTTTGCAAATTGTGTTCTCTCTTTTTTTTTAATGCATTTAGTACAGGGTCTACAGGGTGTTACTACACAGATCGAACTTATAGTGAGCCTTCCTGGTTTTCAGCCTCCCAAGCACTGGGATTACAGGAGCCCGCAACCATGCCCAGTCTCAGTCACCATCTCAGCGTCCTTGGGTTGGGCACACCCGGGGATCAGACCTTGGTCCCTATATCTGCCTAAGCAGGTGCTTTTAGTCTGCTGAGCTATCTGGTTGGCTCCATCTTTTTTTTTTTTTTTTTTTTTTTTTTGCTCAGCTGATGAGTTCTTTTCTTACGTAAGTTCTGAAGTAATTGAAGGCATGTTTGGTTTTATTTTGTGTCTGCTTCATCTTATCTAAAGCTCACAACTTTGTGAGGTAACTACAGTGTCTTAAAACAGCATTCCTAATCTCAGGACTACTGATGTTTTCAACAGAAAATTCTCAGTTGTCCCGGGCTGTCCCGTGCACTATCATACATTTAACAGCAATCCTGACCTTCCCTCTCCAGCTGCAAGCAGCCAACTGCTGGAGAACAACAAAACGTGTCCCTCACTGTTGCCAGTGTCTACTGGTCAATGACAAGGCTCAGAGAGGTCCTTATGTAATGACCCGAGATCATAAAGGGAGAATTTTATTCCAAATGGCCTGAATTTTACCTAGTTCCTAAAAGTGTTATTAATCATATTGTTTTATGATTTCCCAGAAAGGAGCATTTACTATTCAGATTACAGTTTAGACCCTCAGGCTAATGTCTTTTAAATTTATTTCTATATTTTTGAATATTCCAGAACCACATTGTTGGGATTCCTTTCAGCATATAACATATATCTCATTTGCACCTCAAATTCAACTCAGCTGAGACTCAGCCATCAAAAACCGTTGCCAAGTTTCCCATCCCCCTAATGGGATCATCACCATAGAAATCCAAGATGCAAATCTGGAGGTTATCTATGACCTATGAGCTTTTTCTTATACTCAGTCCATTCAAGCATCTCTTGAATTTGTTTCTCTTCCTCTTCTTCCACTGTTTTATTCAGTCTATGGATGACTCTCTTTAACTCAAAAGCATTCTACCTGTTCTTACAGCCTCTGTCATTGTACTCATTTTAAAAAGACTTCTCAAAAGTAAGTGTAGCAGATAATACTTGATGGGGGTACCCTGAATTGAACTCAGGCACTGCACCATTGAGCAGGCACTGCACCGCTTGTGCTTGCAGGTCAGGCACTGCACCGCTAAGCTATAGCCCCATGCCTTGATTTGCTGTTCTAAGAGCAATACTCTAAAGAGTATAGCGGTCTTGGAATTAGATAGCTCCTAATTCCTAATCAAGCTAGGTGATTCTGACCAAGACATTGGGCCTCTCTGATGCTCAGTTTCTCTCTCTGGAATTTTTTGGTCTTACATCATCTGTTTCTATGGTTATAAGGAAGATTAATGAATGTGGGAAGAATATTAATGAACATGGGAAGAATAATTTCTGGATTTGGGAGCTCAGGAAATCCAGAAATTATTTCCAATGATATTTTCTCTTCCTGATCACAATATATATCAGTAATAAATTAGGACCTTCTGAAGTCATAATTATTTTTTCATTCCTATATAGATTAGTCGCTTGGATAATTTCCATTTCTTTCTTTGTTACCCTTCCTTTTCAGGTACCTTGTTGGCCTTTATTGTTACCTTTGACATCTTAAGAAAAGAAGTTCATCTGTGCTCTTTCTCATAATTTCCAGAATTTTTAAAATTTGTATTTTCATCTCCTGAACAAAGAAGCACTAGGCAAGGAATGAAAACTCCTCCTGGCTTTAACGGCTAACAACCAAGGTCCATGTATCAATTATAAGGGAAGAATGCTCAGTAGACTAAAGCACTTGCTTAGGCAGAGTGCAGCAGCCAGGGTTCAATTTCCCAGCTTGCCATGCTGGCCCCACCCCAGGCCATGCTGAGACGGCAACTAAGACTGGGTGTGGTGGTGCGCACCTATAATCCCAGCTCTTGGGAGGCTGAAAACAGGAGGATCACTACATGTCTGATCTATGTGGTGAGACCCTGTAGGCCCTGTAGACCCTGTCCTAAGTGGAGAGAGAGAGAGAGAGAGAGAGAGAGAGAGAGAGAGAGAGAGAGAGAGAGAGAGAAATGTCAAACTAATTCTTCTAGGACTGTGGTATATTTTATGTGTTGAACTCATTTACCCTGTTTTATCTCCAAAAATGTTTCAAAAAAAAGCTGAAGCTGGCGAGGTACAGTGCGACGGACCTTCCCCCACTCTGCTACTGGGAAGCATGCTGCCTCACAGCTCTAGACAACAACTTTAAAATGTGCGTGTCCTGATGTGCGTCTCTTCCAGGAAGGATTTCTATTAATAGGCAAAGCTCCTGAATGCACAAAAATTCTTCACAAAATTAAAAATTAAATTGGACTTAAGTGTCTAAGCACAAAAGTGTTGAGTCCACAAAGACAAAGCCAGCTGTACTTATAGTAAACTGTCAACCCGGTGTGGTAGGGGAATGTGTCACAGAGGGATTTGGGAACCAAATTGAGTTCAAAACATTTTTCTACTTTCAAGCTCTGTGTTTTGGGACATGACATTTTGACTCATAAAACCTAGTTACCTTTGAAGTGGAGAAGAAAAGCATTCTTTGCAGGTTTGCTCTGGAAGAAATTATCTTTTAAATCAACCTTTATCTTCTTTGTGTGTGTGTGTGTGTGTGTGTGTGTGTGTGTACATATATGGAAGATAGAGAGATTTAAGTAGGACGATATAATTGGACTGAATGAGCTCACTGTTTCATGAATATATTAACATATCACCAGCAGGTACCTTTAGATACCTTTGCATTTCTGCACTTTGTAATGATTTACAGTTGATAGTTATTACATAGATAATCAGATGACATAGACTTTGCAAAATGTGAACAATTATGAGAAAATCTCATGACCCTAATAAAATACAGCTAATCTGGTCTTTCTAGCCAGGGATTCTATGTGGATGATAGCGTAGCATTTCAGTTCATCCAGCAGAACGCCTTCTGTGACAATCATCAAGTCATGACTTGCCTCTGATGGTCTGATCTTCACTTAAAATTAATTCAATCATATGACTATAGCAGGTGCAGATTTTACCATTGCATTCATCCAAAACAGAACATTCCAAAGCACTTCCTGCATGAGCGAAGTTGAATCTGGGAACAAGTTCACTGTTACTGAGCCATCAGCGTTATTGCAGTTGAAGGTAATCTAATTCATGCCTCTACCCTATGAGCTTCAAAATGAATACCAACTGCTAAACATATTGAAAAGAAAAGGCAAGTATTAGATCTTTGTGACCCAGCTGGGCCTGTAATAACGTGTCTCACCAGGGAAGAGTGCTGACTAAAGTAAGCAAATCACTTCATTCGACAAAAAATGAAGTGATATCTAACCCAGAGTTCCACTTGCAGGGACGATTTTGTTGGTCTTGATTCCAGTTGAGAAGCTTCTGTCAGAACTCGGTCTGGCACCTCTCTCCTGGCTTTATCTCAGGAACACAAAACACCATAGTATCCACTTTGCAAATAAGCAACAAAAGCCATTGTTCGGCAGAATTTTAAAGAGAATTTTCAAGTATAAAGTTTCGAATAGTTTTGAAATATTGAAGTTTAAAAATTTAAAAGTGGAAAGTTTCTGAGGATTTTATTTGCTTGCATAACTACTTTATGAGCTCCAAATACATCTAAATAGCAATGTGCAAAACATCCAGGGGAGAAAAATACAAACTTCAGAAACATAGTAAGGAGGCCAGGGGAGATAGTTCAGTAGAATAAGAGCTTGCCAGGGAAGTACAGTGTCCTGAGTTCAATTCCTGGTACCACAAAAGAAAAAGAAAAAAAAAGAAAGAAAAAAGAAACATAGGTTTGAAGTATTTACCAGGAAAAATGAGTTCTTTCTTTACTGTTGTAAAATGAAACAATTACAATTAATAAAGTGATGCTATGATTATAGCTTAAAAGTGACTAGGAATTCCAATATCAACTTCCATTCATTCTATGATCATCAGAAAACATGGGCACACATTCCCGGAGGACAGTGGACATCCTCATCTTAATGTGTGGCTATGATTCAGGCAGTCTGAAATTAACATGGCCCCAAACGAAACCAACAACCCCAGCCTATTTAATCTTTCCTGTCTGTTGTAGGTATCCACCACGTTCCCTAAGGTAAAAGCATTTTTCTCTCACCACCCACATTTAATTATTTGTCAAAACATGCTATAGGCTGAAGTTTAGACTCAAACCCCAATGTATATGGCATTGAGCCATTGCAGCAGTATTTTAACAATCTTCCTGTTTGATCACATTATGATCAATATTCTATTCCCTTTATTTTATTTATTTTTATGTATTTGTTACAGGATCTCACTATGCACCTCAGACTCGAAGTGATCCTCCTG